>NW_015536800.1:3918992-3919405 GCF_001515605.1 Sinocyclocheilus anshuiensis | reverse complement strand
AAAGATCGTTGCAGTAATCAATGGCGAGATGTGATTAAAGCATTTACTAGTAATTCAGCATCTTTTGGACTGATGAAGGACCGGAGTTTGGCAATACGGCGAAGTTGAAAAAATGCAATTTTGGAGAGCTTACTAATATAAGCATCTAGATTTAGAGAAGAGTCGAGAATGATACCTAAGTTTTTAACTGTGGCAGATGGGATAATTGATGTGGCTTCGAGGTCAAATCTAGGGGCATTTGTTATGTTTTTTGTTACAGTTGGGGGCCCGACAAGTAAGATATCTGTTTTAGTCAAATTCAAACTGAGAGAGTTGGAGCTAAGCCAGGTCTTTAACTCATTGACACATGACAATAGAGATGCAGTCTGGTGGAGAGAGTCAGGTCGGCAGGAAGTGTATATCTGAATACAGAG
>NW_015536800.1:3893212-3915486 GCF_001515605.1 Sinocyclocheilus anshuiensis | reverse complement strand
AGGTTGAATAGAATAGGAGTGATATGTGCAGACCGTTTAGTGTAAGTTAGCGCAGAATTTTCAGAATTTTGAATATATTGCAATCGAGAGATGGAGCGTACTGGTAATCCGGAAAAAAGAGAATCAAGGCGAATCAAGGTGAGATATGATTAAAGCATTTACTAGTAATTCAGCATCTTTTGGACTGATGAAGGAACGGAGTTTGGCAATACGGCAAAGTTGAAAAAATGCAACTTTGGAGAGCTTACCAATATAAGCATCTAGATTTAGAGAAGAGTCGAGAATGATACCTAAGTTTTTAACTGTGGCAGATGGGATAATTGATGTGGCTTCGAGGTCAAATCTAGGGGCATTTGTTATGTTTTTTGTTACAGTTGGGGGCCCGACAAGTAAGATATCTGTTTTAGTCAAATTCAAACTGAGAGAGTTGGAGCTAAGCCAGGTCTTTAACTCATTGACGCATGACAATAGAGATGCAGTCTGGTGGAGAGAGTCAGGTCGGCAGGAAGTGTATATCTGAATATCATCGGCATAGCAGTGGTACTGTAGACCGTGGCGGCGAATAATTTGTCCGAGGGGCATAATATAAACAATAAATAATAATGGCCCTAGGACTGAGCCCTGTGGCACACCCTGTTTAAGAGGGACAGAGGGAGATTTATAGTTATGTATGGTGATGTAATATTGTCTGTCCGTCAAATATGAGGAAAACCAGGATAACGCCATTCCTGAGATGCCAATCTCTGAGAGGCGCATGAGTAATAGTTTATGAGAGACCATATCAAAAGCTGAGCTGAGATCGAATAGTAGAAGTATAGAAAGATTGCCTGAATCACCAGAAAGGGGATTAGACAAGGAGAAGTTATCGAGCGTTTGAATAGACAGAGCTAGCTCACAAGTAGAAGTGGTCAGTTCTGCACCAAATGTCCCACATAATGCGTCCAGCTTACCCTGAAAATGGCGTAAAAAAGAACAGCATAGATTATCAGATTCTCGTTTAAAGGCATTATGCATTGGAGCTTGAACAAGCCTATTGACCGTGCTAAAAAGTGATTTAGGCCTATTGTTTGCGTTGTTAATAATTTTGGAAATATAGGAAGTGTGAGCTGCGATCAAGGCAGTCTTATAGCGCGTAACATGATCTGAAAATGCCTGAAAGTGTACAGTTAAACCTGTTTTCCTAAAAAGGCGTTCAAGTTGCCTGCCTCTTGCTTTCATAGCATGTAGCTAATCGTTAAACCATGGAGAGGAGCGGGACATGGGAACTGACCTAGTCCTAATTGGAGCATGCTCGTCTAAAACATCAGCAATAGCAGAGTGATACAAATCAGATATCTTGGATGGACAGGTAAAATTGAAAACATCAGAAATAACAGATGAAGCAATAGAGGCAGTAAATGTATCAACATTGATAGCATTGAACTTACGATAAGAAATGGTTATGTTGTCAGTACATTTGGCTGGATAAGTTAGTGTAAAGTCAAAAGTAATCAGCTTATGATCAGAAATAGGAGTAGCCAGACCACTAATGGAGATATTGTTCAAACCAGATGTACAGACTAAGTCAAGCGTATGACCATGAGTGTGAGTAGAGAAGTTGACGTTCTGATAAAGATCGAAGCAGTCCAGGACAGTCATTAGTTGAGTACTATTAAAACAGTGTGTATTATATATATATATATATATATATATATATATATATACTGTAAATGCTTTTATATTGTTAGAAAAAATCTATTTCAAATAAATGCTTATAATTTGAACTATTCATCAAAAAAGTATCACTGTTTCCATGATTATCCTACATGATAGTAGTAAGAAATATTTATTGAGCACCAGATTAGCATATTACAGTGATTTATGAAAGATATATGTAATATTGACAGTCAGCAGTTAAAATGGGTACTGTAGTCCATATTTAACATACTGGAGAGGGCTTTTTTCTCCCGTGCCTTCCTCCTCAGACTCAATGTTCTCTCGGGTTGCCAGATTGAGGTCACATAACAAGAATGAGCACAAGTGACAATGGAAGGCGGCAAGCCTTAAGGCCTGTTCACACCAATAACAATATCTATGAAGATAACTATGTTATCGTCCACACCAGTGGACGATATTGTCTGTTTATTTTAAGCGCACACACATCTGCCGCTTTAAATTATCAAGCTCATGACATCAGGATTGATTCGGAATGTGTCACTAGCTATGTTTCCATCCAAAGATGCGAATTTAACTTATGCGCAAAACTGGAATATCACATAAAACATTTGCGAATAAAGCCCCGTTTCCATCCAACGAGGCAAAGAGAACAAAATCATCACTTCCTGATTAACTGGCACTAAATATCTCTAAGAAAACTATAATGGGGATCAGCTGAGAGTCAGCTGATGCGAGCTTGACTAACGTGACCTGCCAGAACTAACGCTATGCTTGATTTTAGTAACGCAGTCATGAGAGACAGTAATTATACAGAAATACTTTGATGACAGACTTTCATAACTGTTTGGTCAAACTGTGGTTACACAGGATTCGAACCGGAGCTCCTCGCCTCTCAAGTACATCACCGTACTCCATGAGCTACCGAACAAACCTACTGTCATTGAAAACCCATAGATATGAAGCTGGATATGTGCTATGCTAACATTCAAATGCAACAGTTTTCAAATCTCCCAGCACATTAATATTGTTTTGTGGTGAAACTCTTTAGCATCTCCTTGATAGTGGGGGGAACCATTGGCCATTTAGCACCCATATAAGTCTAAAAACTGTGACCAGGACTGTAATTTATATGCAAATGTCAAAAGCTAAAAGGGTCTCTTAAGTCATAAAACCCCAAAGATCATGCATGATTCTACGCAGACGCTACAATATTTATTTATTTATTAATTTACTATGTGGAAGACAGTGAACTTGAAACTATGAAACTAACTATGAGAACTGAAGGACATCAGAGCCTTGATGCAGCAGTTTAGTGGGGAAACTTTGTTATGTCCTCCTGATCCTAGTACCCCCTTTCTCTTTACAATGATGTTTATGTAATTTATAACTTTTTCCTTAAAAAAGTCCAAACAATTAAATAAAAAAGAAATAGTATACAATACAAATGCAACACTACAGTACATGTCCTCACTGCAGGGAAGTAATTTCACTAAATTAATGTCACTTTTAAGTAATTAAAGTCATTGTGTATAGTCATTAATTGGTTGCAGATAATGCTTGTGTTAGCTGAAGAAAAAAAAAAGTATTATATAGCCCATCTCTTACTTCATTATATATACTAAATAATTCATACTGTGACATTTGAACGTACCAGTGGTGTAAAGTATTTGAGTAAACAGTTACTGTAATTGATTGTCTTTTTGACTACTTTGTAGTTTTACTGAGTATCAAAGATATTAACAACTTTTACTCTTTACTTGACTACATTTTTCAATAAGTATATGTGCTCTTTACTCCAAGACATTTCTGATGAGTAATGCAATTACAGTAATCATTACATTTGGCATTGTACCTAAGTTTTTCTGCAGCAGTTTATTTCTACTACAAAATAAGATGTATTGCCATCTACAGTGTATTGAAGGTACTATATCTTGTCTGTTTTGCCATTGTTCACCCAAACTCGTCAACAAATCTATTTTACAAGAATGCGAGTACATTAGCAGATAGTTGCTGGTGTTTCATATATGAGATGAGGACATGGCTGCAGCTGAAACCAAAATGTCTAGTGCAAGTAGGCTGTGACTGTTTAATTTGACTTAACATTACTTTATCTATCCGTTATACTGAAGAGACCTTTAAAAGATATTGATTGACATGAGAACTTGAGCTTAACTGAGACTTCAGTGTTTGAGACTGTTGTGTCAGCCTTGATTTCTTGCTATATTGAGGTGTTCAGTTTTATTTTGATTTAGTTCGTTCTCCTCACTCATCAACTGTTTCTTGTTTTTCCACTAGCATGTCTCTAAGGAGGATTAGTGCATCTTTGAGCTTACATTCAGTACGAGTAAAATGCTTAAATTCTGTTAAAATCAGATACATAGACATTTACTATGTACGATGTATGGGAATTAGTGACTTGTACTGTAACTTGTAATGAAGTAATTTTCGCTGTAAGTATTTGTACTTTTAATCAAGTATGGTTTTCAGGTAATCTTTACACCTTTGGAATGTAATTTGTTTTACTAGTTACTTGTAAAAATGGTCTCCCAGTCTTACCAGCTGAAAAGTGCCCAAAACCAGTAAAATAGTTCAGGCTGGAATACAGCAAACCAGCTTAGGCTGTTTTAATCTTTAATCTTTTAATTTTACAATTCAAAGCTGTAATGACTTCAACCTAAAGAAACTGTATTCAGGGTCTCTTTTCCCTCTGTCTCTCTCACGAGAGCTATCAGAGCACATACAAGCAGTCACTTCTCATTTCCCTTGATCTTAATGGGCAACATGAAGAGAAAAGGCAATAGGACATGGACCCAGTCAGCCATTCCCCTTTAATTCTCTCACCCCAAACTTTTTAACATTGCCCTCTTAAGAGTCGGCTGCTGACAACATTGATTTGATTTCTCGTCTCAGCTGTCTAATGCACTTGATTCTCTTCTCCAAATTAACAGAGGCATCTATTTTCAGCGTCTCATCCCTCTGGAGAATTACAGGGAGAGACGGGGGCAAACAGGATGGGATTGTGCTGATATGAGCATTTGTTCTAAATTACTGAGCTTGTTCATAAGACAGGCAGAGAGAGGGAGACAGAGAGAGTGCACGAAAGCAAGGAAAAAACAACAACAGCAACATTACAAGAGAAACTTAAAAAGATTAGTGCACCCACAAATTAAAATTCAGTCATTATTTACTCACTCTAATGTCATGTCATTCCAAAGTGACTTTGGGTTCCAAAAGACTCTCTTCAGTGGAACTCAAAATGAGACATCTTAAAACATGCAAACTTTTCAAAAAGTCTCAAAAAGGATGCTATAGTCATACAATAGCTTGGTGAGATGAAAGAAAAAGTCTTTATTTACTGAAAGACTTGGCATCCACATTAGCGCTATAGTGTGTTCATGAGAGATTTGTTAATGGATGGTTCTTTGAATCTGATCTTTTCAATTAACTGGTTGATCCAATTCATAAATAAATTAACTGCCTGAATGAATACGCCTGATTTCTGATTTATTTAGCAAGAATGATCATTCAATTGATTTAAAAGTAAAGACATTTATATAGGAAGAGTATTTGTCTATTACTATTTCAAATAAATGCAGTTCTTTTGAATGTTCTATACATAGAATAATCCTGAAAACAATATAATAAAATAAAATAAAATAAAAAATACATTACGCTTTCCACAAAAATATTAAGCAACACAACTGTTTTCAGTATTGATAATAATAATAAGCAATGTTTATTTTTTATTTTTTTGTAAACAAAATCAGCATATTAGAATGATTTCTGAAGGATCATGTGACACTGAAGACTGGAGTAATGGCTGCTGAAAATTTAGCTTTGCCATCACAGGAATAAATTGCATAAAAAAAAAATTGAAGGGGGTCTGAATACTTTCCGTACCCACTGTATGTAATAATAATTCACAATATAACAGTGTTACATCCCCCCCACCCCCAAATAAATGCAGCCCTGGTGAGCATAAGAAATGTATTTTACAAACATTAAAAAATTTGACAGACCGCAAACTTTTAAATACCAACGCTTAAAATGCTAATGATTCTTTTGCAAATCTAGCCAATCCTTTTCTCAAGTTCGTGATCCTGTTGCCATGGATTAAACTCAATGAATTGTAAAAAATATAAGTGGTTAACATCTGTTTGTCACAAAGCTATTGTATGGCTTTAGGAGACTTGGGATATAGTGCAGTCATAAGTCATATGGACCACATTTATGGTGCTTTTGCATCCTTTTTGAATCTCTCACTTGAACAATTCTTTTAAGAAATGATGCAAGCTTTAGAAGCACCCTTACTGTGCATCAACCACTTTGTCTTTTATTTCACTCCTCACAGCACCATCCTGCTATCTCAGGCACGAAAGAAGAAGAAGAAGAAGAAAAATAATGCCCAAATAGGTGACAGAACAGTGTGATATATGACTTGGACTCGTGGAAGTTAATTAAATAGCCTGGGCAGTTACTAAAGTGAGATAGGAGAAGGAGAGAGAGACAAAGGAAGAGAAAGGGGGAGAAAGAAAGCTAGACAGCTCAACATGGCGGCACTAATTTGAATGAGAGGGAGGGGGATCGGTGAGCATGGATAATCTAAACATGTTCAAGGTGCTCGTGGAATTACACTAACACTGCAATTATACTGGACAGTGAATTAGGCTTGTAGACAGAGAAAGATGGAGACAGATGAATGTAAAACAGGAAGATGAAGAACAGAGAGGAAAATCAAGATCAGGAACAAGGAAAGGAGAAAGATCTGAAGTAGTTAGGAGGTGTTTGGTTGAATCAATTACTGAGGACATGAGCCACTTACATCTGACCAGACTGGACTAAAGTCACATCTACCACCTTAACAAAAGATGTAATGCAATACATTATATGAAATGTGAACATTAGATATCTTCAGAGCTCTTGCTAAAAAAGTACAGTACATGCTCTTCCAGTAATAATGTTTCTGTGATGAAGAAAACATATTTGAACGCTTTGAGATTTACTGGGAATTCTGCACAAATTGCTCATAAAATTTGACGATATTTAACTAAAGTCTATAACACACTACCAGACTGAAGTTTTGAAGTTTTTAAAGTGTTAGTTAATTTCTGAATGAACAGAAACTGAAAATACTGCTATAAATTACTCACCTTGCTTTATGTTGTTCCAAACCCACAAGACCTTTGTTCATTTTCAAAATGCAAATCAGGATGCTTTTAATGATACCTGGTAGATTTATTGTCCTCCTCTAAGAGTCCATGCAACCAAAACTTTCAAAAAAGTTAATACAAACATCCTAATAAGTGGTTTAATCGAAGTCTTCTGAAGTGACACAATTGCTTCATATGATGAACAGATTGAATCTAGACTTGTAGTCACATATAAACTTTAGTCACATATAAACTTTGGATAAAAGCGTCTGCTAAATGACTAAATGTAAATGTAAATGTAAATGTAAACTTTAATCAATGCAAATACATCACATCAAATACGGTCAGTTGCAGCTCAAACTTGCTTGCTTGACACTCACTGAACAAACTTCACTGGTTCTTGCAGAGGATCAAACATGCTTGTGTGACACGTCAGAACAAACCTCATTGGTTCTTGATTTATGTTTATGTGAATAAAGGCCTAAATTAAATCTGCTCATCATTTAAAATGTTTGTGTCATTTCTGAATACTTTGTTTAAACTGCTTGATTATGTTTAAAAAATTTGGGGGGGAGTTTCAGAAATCTCTCAGGTATTATTAAAACACGTTCATTTGTGTTTTGAAGATGATTGAATGTTTTATTGGTTTGGAATGACATGGCGTGAATAAATTATGACAGAAATTACATTTTTAGGTCAATACTTGTAAATCTGCAACTATCCTGCGACAGGAAGTCATCAGATGTGCGCATAAGCTAGAAAGTGTCGAACACCAACAAATTGCGAGAGAATTAAAAAAACAACAACATTTAAAGTAAATTGTTGACATGTTGCCACGAATCAACTCATGTGTTTGGTAAGTCTACTATGTGTGATGGATAATTCTGTAATTGATGCACATACAGTACTGTAGCATGGGATGAGTTGTCAGAAGTGCTCACCAAAATGACAGAAAACAAGAAACTGTGAGTTTTAAATGCTCAGAGAAATGAGTTACAGTAGTGCACTTGGCATAAACCACAATAATAGACAAACACAGTCTGTTTATACAAATTACAGACAAATAATGATGCATCTTCATGTCTTTACTAAATGCACCAGATGTTGCTGCCAAAGATCAATTAGTTATTACACTACCATTCAAAAGATTGGTGTCTGTAAGATTTTTAAGATGTCTTTTATACTCACCAAGTCCATATTTATTTTATGAAAAATACAGTAAAAAACTGTAATATTGTGAAATAATATTACAATTTAAAATAAATGTTTTCAATTTTAATATATTTAAAAATGTAATTCATTCCTGCATGGTGAAGCTAAATTTTCAGTGGCCATTACTCCAGTTTTCAGTGTCACATGATCCTTCAGAAATCATTGCTAAAAAGAGTTGTGCTGCTTTGTTTGTTTGTTTATTGATTGGTTGTTTAAAGCCACAGTTTTTTTCTTCAGATATCTTTAAGAAATAGAACATTTAATTTCGTTTATACTATGGGGCCGTCGAATGCTTGAATCTGATTGGCTGACGAACGTGCTCTCTCTCCATCACAGACGCACATACAGTTTGCACACACGCTAACATACGTGCTAATGGTGTTAGCGCTACTCTGACGATTTTATCAGTAAGATTAACTTAAAAACTACATGACTTCTCACAAGTGAGGTAACAATGGCGCTGTTTGTGGAGAAAATAAAAATAAAAGATTCACTATTACTAGAGATATTGCTGCCGAACACTTTTGAGAGACACACAGACTCACAGAGGTAATCTCTCTCACTCTCTCTCTCTCTCTCTCTCTCTCTCTCTCTCTCTCTCTCTCTAATAACTTAATTATTAACTGCATTATTCTGCCATCAACGGCTCAAACCTCCATTACTAAAATGACGTTTTGGAATTAGCAACGGAGGCGTTAGATGAGATGCGGAGGAAATAATCCTACTCTCAATAGCATTTTAAGTAGAAAAACCGGACAAATGCCTTGAAAAATATCACCTGATCAATGTCTTGATAAGTGGAATAATTGACTTCGGACTGTTGAATTCTTAGAAAATAATGCACTCCCGAAGCGTCGTGGCCGCATCACCACCTCGGGTGTGTATTATTTTCTAAGAATTCAACAGACCGTCATCAATTATTCCTTACTTAATTTAATTAAAATTTTTAAATCGATTTTTTTGTAACAATATACATGTATTTGCTGTCTCTCTTGATCAGTTGAATTCATTCTTGCTGGATGATCTAATTAATTTCTTTAAGAGACAGAGAGAAAATGTTAGTGTAAATCCAAGGGTTCACATACATTTTCCACCCTGCATGTGCATTTTTAAAAGTGTGTTCAGTAAAGACAAAACATATAATTTCATGTATAACAGTTTGTGTGTTTTTTTGTTTAGGAATATTGGTTGTAATCTTGGTAAATCAGCAGTTTCTTGCTCATCGGAAATTGTAAACTTTTTGTCCATCTATGACAGTGTTGGCTAAACATCCATATAGATTTCCCTATATACAGTACATTTTCATATACAGTACTCACCTCTCCTTCTGAAGACTCTAAAGTGAGGTCTTTCCTACAAGAAGCTTTGAATTCCCCTACTCCTGCATTGACTTCAACGCCTTTTGGAGCCTCCAGTGTCAGTGTCCTCGTCGGGGACTCTAGCCTGTTAGAAGAAGACAGACTTTTATGAAGTAATGACCAAAGATCACTGTTTTTAATGCACACACAGCTTTCAGTCAAACAAAAAATAGTAAAAACCATGCTAAACTGTCTTCTCTCTCATAGGTGGCAAATGTCTGATTCATTCTAGTGAGTCAGACTGTTCAGATGATTCACACTATTCAAAACGCGATTGAATGATTTGAGTCCTTGCGTGAAATTTTGTCTTCAGCTTGAAGAAAAATGCTGCTCCTCATCGCTATTCGCTGTTAACTAAATTAGGGTGTATTTTATTTTATAACTATTATTTTTTAGTTGTAGGGTTGAAGTTGAATGCTTTCAGCTGTCATACCAGTTCAGTTCATTCATTTAAAACCCATTGTTTTTGTGCCAGAAAAAAACAACAACATTTATTTCAGGTCTTCTAATTTGATTGAACAAGCGGCACTTCAAGAGTGCTGATATTTAGTATAGCAAAGCTGGAACATTTCACTTTCCCAAACAATGCAGACTAATTATGGGCTTCACATTCAAGCTCTATTTAGTGCTATATGAGACTTGTGAGAGATAAATGATGTGCAGATTGTAAAGAGGAAGAGCATGGTAAGAAGAAAATAATCAATCTGAGATCTGTCAGGGAATGAGATAACTGAATGAACTGTCCACTTCTGAATATCTACCATCTTCAAAACACTGCAAGTGTGCAACTCATTTTACTTGGAGTTGGAGTGGAGTTTCTCCTAAGCAAAACAAGATATTAAATGAGACAAAATGTAGAACCTGACTTGATTTCATTGATCTGGACTGAATCATGAAAAGTGAGTGTTACGTAGTAGAATCATCATCAACATTTATTGAAGCCAGTTGGAATTAAATAAGTGCTATTTGCTAACTATTTGGCTACTGGTTACATTATTATGTTAACAATATGCTGTTCTGGTGCTCTAAAGGAAACATGATTATTATTACTAATGTCAAAACAGTTGTGCTGCTTGATATTGTTGTGGATATGGTGCTTTTTCAGGATTCTTTGATTTACTTAAAGTTCAAAGGAACAGAATTGCTTTGAAATGGAAATCTTTACCATTATAAATGTCTAAACTGTCACTTTTGATCAATTTAATGCATACTTTCTGAATAAAAATAGGAATTTCTTACAAAAAAAAAACGTTTGTATGATACTGTATTCCTTTAAGCATACTCTATACACACATATACACACATATATACAGTATATATATATATATATATTTATTTTTTTTTATTTTTATTTTTTTTCTTGAACACACTAATGCATTTGTAGCATCAAAGCACAATATCCATCAGTGTCGAGGTGAGTTGACTGAATAAAGAACAGCAGTCACTATATAATTAATGACATGACAGAAATGAATATATTGACTTAATGGTTCCCTCTTTTTTACTCTTTTCATTCCTTCCTTGTTCTGTCTTGCTCTATCTGTAAGATTCCCTGTGTTCTGAAAATAAAAACTCAATCAAACCATTGATTTTCTGTTTCAGCATGCTCCAAAGCAATTCAGCAGCAAAACAAAATATCTTAAGTGTGCAGAGAGTGGACTTGAGTTTATATGGAAGATAAGAGAGGCCTGCTTTAGTCTCTTATCTGCCTTATTCATTATTCCGCCAGCGAATTCACCCATTCAAACATACATCTTGACCTTTTCTGCCACTCTGACAAATGTATGCGTCGGGATATTTGTTACAGCCATATGAAAAGCAATAAACAAATATGACATTTCAAATTTTACACTTACATCACATTTATACTCCTTTGGTTTCTTCTTACTCACAAATGTTTAATCTTTGTTCAAAATACATTTTTGAAGTGGTGCTCTGACTAGCAGTTTTCAGGTTTACTAAGCTAAAAGTCCAAGGGAGTTCTAGAAAAGTGTAAGAATTCAACAGTGAATATTACTGGGATAAATATATAATGAATCCGCTAGATTCACATTGTGAAGCTGTAGCTCAATGGGACACCATTCGCAGCAAGACTCAAATGTTGTGCATGTATGCCATATGAATACATATGTAGAGTTCTGAAGCATCTGAGGTTGAAATCAGATAACAATCTTACGATTTGAAAATCTTATGCTACTCTAAAGTTGCCTTTTATACCCTGACTTTGGCTGCCACAACATGTCAGGCAATTTCTATGATGTGCTTTTGACGTGACTAAGATGTGTAAATAGCTACAAGTTCATGCTAGGAGTCTGCATTTTGTCATATTAAAGCCTGAAAATTTGTGATTTCAGCTCTAGATCAGTAAGTAAACATAATATTGATGCCATTTCTTTGATAAAAGTCTTAAAATGCCAAAGTATTATTAATATTTACACACAACATTGATGATACACATACACTCTCAAAAATAAGTTACAAAGCTGTCACAAAAGCAACCAAGCTAAAAAAGTAAATCTTTGTACCTTATTTACCCTGGAATGGTTCATAGTGGTACCTTTGAGTCATATCTGCATCTTATAAGTACATATTAGTACCTAATTTGTACAAACGTGTACTTTTTGAAAGGGTATTGTGTACTTTATGAATTTATTAATTTTCTGATAGTGTATACAGTGAATTGAATAAAAAAATAAAATCAAATAAAATCTTTTTTAAATAAAAAACCTTAAATATTTCAAAAGTAAAAATGCTTTTTTAAAGTTTTTATTTATTGATTTTTTAACAATACATTGTTTCCTACTTTCACAAACCTTCCTACAATAAGCCACCAAATTAGATTTTTGTCCTCTCATGAGTTTTGTGCTCTTCGTCGTCTCATTTATCACTATGTCTCCAACATGCTCATGGTTACAGAAGCTAGGTACTGACTTTTGACTTTTGAGAATAAGACCAATGACGACATTAAGCAGCTCAATACCAACTGCTAACCTTTGACTTCATGTTCCTCTCTGAGTATTTACTTTTGGTTGCAGCCTTTCAGATTGATGAATGACACTGTACCATGGATAGATGAACATCAGCCAAAGCCAAAGATGAGAAAAGCGTTGCATTTGACATTTTCAAGCCTCCCTGAGTTTTAAAGTTCCTCTCTGTGAGCTTCTCGCTTACTGGGCTCCATGATGTTATAGGATAAAACCAAGGGGATTCTTAGAAACTAATTTAGAAAGTTTTAAAAGCTGTTCTAGTTAGTTTTGGTGTAGCAAAGAGACCTCACTGCTTTACATAACACGATTATCATCACAATCGTTTCATGGCAGAAACTTGAAGTGCATAAATATGAAGCACAGCACTGCAGATAATGGCGCCAAAAATAAGGCTTTCAAGAAAGTTCACTGGAGCTCTTGACCCTCTTAGTGGGTTTCCTTTATAGCTCGCTGAGCTCTTGGCCCAATGGCCCATTTCCTGTCCTCAACATTCCCTGACAAATCCTCGAATCGGTCAAAAATGACTTTTCGCAGCCTCCCTGTCTGCTGTGTGAAATGTAGCTGGGGAAATTGTGGCTGGCAGCAAGACCCTGTGAGAAAACCTAAAGCAATTTCATGCCCGTGCGCATCCATTGCTGATAATTTAATCGATAGGGATAGAACTGGGGGACCGCCATGGTCAGAGAGGGAAGTAGGAATAAGGTAGGCCCATTGGGTCTCTAAAGCACTGCTGTGGCGAGGAAGGAGGTTAAAGGAAAAAGGAATGATATTGTATCTCATTTCACTCCTGTCGAAGAATATCATTCACTCGCGTGAGACCATGTGTCCTGGGAAGTCACCACATCAGGGCCACTTCAAAACAAGACGTTAGTGTAAAACTGAAACAGAAAAGAGTGAGACAGATAGAGAGCTAGAGAGCAACTTACAATAATGTTCACACACACAAAAAAAAAAAAACTAAATAGTGACAGTGACAATATGTAGTCATCATTCATACAATTTATACTAAATGACCAAATGTAATTAAAATAAACAAACAAACAGACAGATAGATAAATAAATCAATAAATAAATAAATAAACAAACACATATAAATAAATAAATAAATAAATAAATAAATAAATAAAATAAAATAAACAAGGTGTAAACTTATATGAATAATTTTGGCCATACACCGTTCAAAAGTTGAGGGTCAGTAAAAATTGTAAATGTTTTAAATGCTCACCAGTAATATTTGAAATATTATTACAATTTTAAAATATTTTACCATTTAAAATAATCTTAGATTATTTAAAGATCTAATGATGTAGTTTTTGAAGTATCTTTAAAATATGAAATTTAGTCCTCTGATAGCTAAGCTGAATTTTCAGCAGCTATTATTTCTTTGTGTCTTCAGTGTCACATGATGTTTCAGAAATATGTTGATTTGATCCTCAAGAAACATTTATTCTTATTATAAGTGTTGAAAACAGTTGTGATGCTTAATGTTTTGTGGAAATTGTGGTACTTTTCTTTATTTTGTAACAATACAAATGTATTTACTGTCACTTTTGAACAACTGAATACATAGTAATACTACTACTACTCATTTTTTGAAGAATCCTCAGAATTCTTTCAATGATATGATGTACCTGAGTGACTTTCCTTTTGTGGAAATGACAGATGACAACAAGGGCAATTTACTAAACGACTCAAGAAATGTAAAGGTCACCAGCACAGATCGATATGGCGCCGAAACCACATACATCCTCAGGTTTAAAATCATCTAAAAATTAAGTTGATGCTCTTATGGAAAGAAAGAAACTACTTCACTCATCCATACTGACAGTATTAGGAATGGGCAGAGAGGTATGGCACTATAGATGCCAGAGTAATCCTTGTGTGATAAGGTAATCAATGGATTTGAAGGTCAAGTCCGAGGGGTGGATGCTCTCAATGTCCGTATGAGTGGAAGGTAATTTAATGTGGATTTGAGAGGGCTATCTTGCCAGGATCACATCTACAATGAATCTCAAGTATAATCATGCATTACCTATGCAACTGACACTCATATAAGTCTGTGCTATGATAACTGAAGCACCTCAGTAGTATCTCTTAAAGCCTTCCAACTCTCAAGTCAATCAAATTTAATTTCCAGGCACGATCATGCACAATCAGTCACTCGGGGTCGCAGCTGCACTTTTGTCATGATTTAGAACGATCTTGCTCTAACCCAAACTTTAATCGCAACCATTATGAGAGAAGCAAAGAAAAAACAGTCATCTCGAATGAGAACTCAAGAGCTGGAAAAGCCAGGTACGAGACGATTCTTGTCAGATGCTTGAAAGATGAGTCTAAGTGTGGCCTTTAGCTGAAAAGATGGAGAGAGATAAGAATCCATGGTTAATGTCCCTAACTGGGGTCCGCTGGCTGAGATACAATCTTCAGGATGATATATAAATATATAAAAAGTTGTACGGTATTTGGGGGAAAGAAAAAATCCCTTGCTCTTGGTTTGAGACTCTTAGAATGTTTTTTTTTTTGTTGTTGGTTTACAATAATAGAGTTCTGATAGTGAGGGGGAAAGAGAAAACATTACAGTATCTTTAAATATCTTTCGACAAACAGACGATACAAAAAATAGCTAATATCAATCTGTGATTGTTCATGTGAACAAATGTTCACTTTGTATCATTACAAAGCCATTGTGTAATTACTTTATAAGGAGAAATGTGGTGCAGAAGACGTAGAGTCATAGAAGTAATTTGCTCAAGTATGCCAAAATGGTCGAAACCTATTTTGACTGGCTGTGGAGATTCAGGTGTGCAATAAATCTACCAAAGCCCCTTCAAATCCCCTCTCAACAATCTCCCTCGCTCTTTCATTCTCTATCCATCCATAATTATGTTCTGGAGAGGAAAAGTGCCGGCTGTCTCATCTGGATTAAGCCTCACACAACTGTATTCAGTCACACAGTTTGCAAAACAGCTTCTCTTTTAGTCCTGCAGATCAGTTCAGCTTTCACTGGAGCTGGTGTAATTCACAGGCTGGATGGGTGCTTCTTTAACCCTCAGCGATCCAAGTATCGATATACATGACAGATTATATAGTCATTTTAGCAATTATTTAAAATCTGTTTCATTTAGGCAAAAAAACTGCAATGCTGTGTAGGATCTCTGTCTTCGAACGGACCCACTTACACTATTGAGATCAGGTTGAATTCGAATCTTCAGATCCTAGTCCTCTCAAAACCTGAATGAAATAATAATAATTAATTCCCTTACAAATGAGTTAATTTCATTACAGCTGGGCATTTAGGGTTGCAAAATTTCACCTCTTAAAAGATACAGTTTTTCTAAATGGTCTCAAATGTATGCTTTAAAATGTTTAAAATATCAGGTAATGTACAGGGAATTCCCTACAATGCATATACTGCATGTGACAAATGGCAAAAGCACTTTTGTAATAAGAAACTTATTTACTGGATAGGTTAAATTGTACTAAATAGGTTTTAAAAAGCCTAATAAAAATGCTAGTCTATGGGCATGATCCTGCATTTTGTTCACACATTTAATAACTGTAAACTTACTAGATCGATTAATTGGTACAAAAACAGAGATAAAAAATAATAAATAAAATTAAATTAAATTAAATAAATATTATTTATTTTTAATTAATTAATTAATTTATTTATTTACTTTGTAACGGGTCAAAATCAATCATTTCAGTTCATTCTCTGCTCTTTATTTCACTGATTACAGTGTTCATGTGGCAAATGGCAAAATCATGGCTTTCATAAAAAGAAACATACTGGATAGATTAAATTAATAAAAACAATGCTAATCTTTTGGTATGATCCTGCATTTCGTCATTCATTTTTAATAATAAACACACTGGATGGATTAATTGTAAGTGATGGATTAAATTATAAAAAAATAAATACATTATTTATTTATTTTTTTTTACTTGGGTCAGTATCCATAAATGTAGTTCAGATTCTGCCCTTTATTCCCCTCATTACAGTGTTATATTTGGTATATTTGCCCATACAGCAATGAATCAGAAACTAAGTAAATATTCTAGCTGCTCTAAGTTGTATAATGTCTGCTCACAGTCAAATAAAGATGCTTCACTGGATGGAATAATTAATGCAAAACAAAAGGTCTGGAGATGTTTGATGTGCTGCCCTCAAGATGTGATTCTCAGCTGCAGCCCACCAGTATTGATCCGAACGACTGGCAGTTGTGCAGTCATGACACAACGCTTTTCTTTCAAACAAAGATGCTGTGTGTTTGCTTGTTAAAATCTTTCAGACAGAAGCTTCAATCCAAAGAACAAGTTTTTTCTTAAGAAAAAAAAAATGCTGAAAAAAGACTCCTTCCTGCTTTGAGATGTTATTTTTTGCTGAAGTCACACTCTGTTTTAGGAGAGACTAGCAAATAAATAAATAAATGAATAAAAATAAATAATAATAATAATAATAATAATAATATTTTGACGACTATAGTCATTATTGCAAATGTCCATTTTTATTGAGTTTTTTTTTTTTTAAGTATAATTTGTCTGAATAATTTAGCCCTGTATAGACCAAACAAACAAGGTTTTCTGTGACAAAAAAAAACATATTAGTGAAATTGAGGGGGAAAATAAATCAATAGAGAGTTTCTTTCTGAGGTGCACGCTGTGGCTTTAGATGAGTGTGGACTCTGAGCGAAACTCCCAAACTCTCTCATCAGCTCGAGGGCAGCTGGATCAATTCTCATCGTATTATACCCTGCATTAGCTGGCAGAGTTAACTGATCGCTAATGGCGAGACTCTGTTGCACTCTCACCCTACCCACCCTTCGCTAGGCTATTTGCAGCACGACCAAACCCTACTGTTGGGCAAGGGAGGTAGAAAACAACAGCAAGGCTATTACAGTCTACTTAAACTTGGTCCGTGCCCTTCATCAATACCAACTGAGCTGACAGTGACTACACAAAGGTCTGGAAAAAGAGGGCTGTGGGGAAGTGGAGAGTATGGGAGGAGAAAATGGAGGCCATCCAAGCCGTCTCAGATGGTGGTAATGTTTCTTTATCTGAGATTTACTGTTTAATTAATGAGAGCCCGAGGCAAGTTCAAACCTGAGCGCTGAGAGGGAAGCACTGAACTAAACAAATGAAGGCAAATGACCAGAAATGTGCCAAGAAGAATGAAAGATGGAAAGCTAGTAGCAGCTGATTGGGATAGCGTTCCAACAATGTTGAGACATTTTAACAGTTGCTTTGTCTCAGCGATTTGGATGCTACTCTATTATCTACAAACTATGTGTCAATATAAAACAGGCCAACACTAATTGTGATTTACTTATTCTAGTGGTTACTGTAAATATTAAATATTATATTAGGTTGCATTATTCAAACAGCAGCACACCACAGCAGCACACAGACTTAATTAAAGGAAAAGTTAACTTGAAAATTCTGCCATTTACTTTCCCTTGAGTCATTCCATGTGAGCAATTCCTTTAAATAATTCATAACTATTGGAATAGTTTTAAAATGTTTTTATTTATTTATTTATTTTTATAATAAAACAAATTAAAAAAAAAAAAATCTGATTTCTCAGAAATTTGTCAGAATACCAGACTAGCATCTCAGTATCAAAAAGAAAATAAAAAAAAAAACAGTGTGAAGGATCATATGATCTGTGGCAAATCAACATTGTGTCTTTGTTTAATGCTTCCAAATAAGACAAGACTGTGAAATTTTAATGAAAGACTACAGAAACAAAATATGGCTATGCTATGAATAGTTGAGCAAGTATCAGTCATTTGCTGAGTTTCACAGCAAACAGATTTACGGTAACAAAGTCAGTGGTAAGTCTGAATGGACCATATCAGTGGCACATTTGTTAATTTTTTTTTAACTGTCTTAAGAAAATACCTGAATTTGGCATCATATTTATTATGTGAAATACATTAAAAAATAAGCTCCTACTTTATATTAACTGGCCTTAACTACTATGTACAAAAATAAGTACAATGTATTGTGTTCATATTGTATTGCAAAATATTTTTGCTGCTATTGAGGTGGGACACGGGTAAGATTAGGGGGGTTCCCAAGAACCTCTAAAAAAAAAGTTGATAAATAATTTGCACAATTATTGTAGGAAAAAAAGTGTCAAAAATCACACATTCTCTTTTAAAATATGGTTAGTAACATCTTTGATTGCATTAAATCTAAAATTCTGTCATAATCTTCCCACCGTCATATCACTCCAAAATGTACTAAAAACTGAAGAAAGTATTATGAATATGTTAAAGCCATTATTTTCCAAACAATAAATAATAAAATAGTAATGATAAATAATCTAAATAGTATGTGCATCAAGAGTGCATCACAAGGAAAAAAAATAAAAATAAAAAAACACCCTGGAATGAGTCCTGGAAGTTACCTCTTACTTTAACACAACAATCATGTGCATTATTAGTGTCATCTAACCACATATAGGAAATACATTTGTAGAAAGAGAGACATTTTACAAGTGTTGACAAGTGCATTCTTTCTGTGTAACAAATCAGCAAAATGAGCATAATTAATTAGTCCTTTAAAGTCCTTTAAAAGGATAAAATATATTTTGAAAAATGGCCAAATTGTTTTATTAGTAACATTCGTATAAATATATTATTTTGTGTTCTGCAGAAGAAAGAAATGCATGCAGCTTTGGAACATCATGAAGGTGAGAAACTGATTGTGGGGTGATCTACCCCATTAAAGAAAGAAATGACAAATTCCTGGATAAATTATCATTACTAAAAAATGCATTAAGCTCTAGTAACACATAAATATTTTATCCTAAGAATTGGAACTACTTAACCAGACATTTCACTCAAAGTAGCATGGATCAGGTATCATTTGTTATTAGCAGCAAATCACTTAAGAGCGTTTATAAACAATTGAAAAGGACTTTCTGCATTCTTTAACATTTGCTTCAACACTAAGTTACATTTCATTACTTTGCCATTTAACTGAATAGCATTTTATCTAAAGCCACTTAAAATCAATCAATCAATCAATCAATCAATCAATCAATCAATCAATCCCCTAGACCAACCACAGGTAAAGTGCACCGCCTGGGGGCAAAATGGTGATTGTTCATGAATGTTTATTGGTTTGTACCTACAACTTTTTTGCCTCCCTTGAGCTCACTGTGCTCCCACTGAGTTTCTAAAATCCTGAGTGTGTGTGAGGGGGCTCACTGCATGCTATTAGATACATCTGTATGCTTACACCATCAGTCTTGTGACTGTAGCTTTCCACCAGGGGAAGATGTCGTCAGGTGGCGTCCAACTTTCCTTGGACGTTTCGACCCTGAACCACAACGTCCTCCAGTTGGCGGGTCGGCAGTGATGGCCAGTCACTGCCCATCTCCTCCTGGCTTCCAGCTCAACTCCTCCCGCTTACTCCAGGGCCAACAAGAGGCCCTTTCCGCTGCCTCCCCCAACCTGCGAGCAGCTATCTTCCTCTCCCTTCCTGCTATTCCCAGGGCTGTTAACATCTTCCACACCGACTGCGCCGGGAAACCCCTGAAGCCAACCTCAACTGGAAATAGCCAAATCTGCCACCCTTTATCCCTGCATTGTTGGACTAGGTCCTGGTACTTGGTAGCCTTCCTCTCCGAGGCCTCTTCACAACCGTCTTGCCACGGTACCGTTAGTTCAATCAGGATAATCCTCTTCACCTCCTCAGGCCATATGACCACATCAGGTCTCAGGGATATCTGGACGACCTGGGGAAATTGTAGTTTCCTACCCAGGTCCACCCTCATCTCCCATGATTGTGCTGCCTGCAGGAGGCTCTTCTTGGTCTTCTTGGAGGAGGGTGGCTTCTCCCCCTCCCTGATGAACTGGATACATGAGGCTGGTCTCACATGGGTCTGGCGCTTTTTCCTGCTTCAAGATATTGGCCAGTGTACAGAGGACCTTGTCGTGGCGCCATCTATATCTCCCCTGGCTAAGTGCAGTCTTGCACCCTGCCAGTATGTGCGCCAATGTGCCTGTCCCTCCACATAAACTGCACAGTGAGTCCTCCCTCATGCCCCACCTGTGCAGGTTTGTTGGTGTTGGAAGAGTGTTGTACACTGATCGGAGCAGGAAAGAGATGCAAAAGGGCTCTAGTCTCCAAAGTTTAGGCCATGTGATTTTTCTCTTTGGCAGGTCCCACTTAGTCCAGGCTCCTTGTGATCCAAGTTCCAGAGCCTTTGACCTTCGCCTTTCTTCCTCCAGGAGTCGGAGCTCGGCTTGGATCATATCTCTCCTCTGCCTTGGGTCTGCTTTCCCCCATTGATGGAAGTGGTTGGTCCCGAGTCCTTGTCTCCCCATGCATGGGTTCCCGATGATGTCCTTCAACTTCAGCATGCTCTCAGCTTGCACCACTGATGTGTCAGCTGCCCACTTGCGTCCTGATCTTGTGGTGATGCCTGCATCTCTGACCTTTTCATCGCTGGAGTCTCTGTACATCAGTGTGATGTACTCTCTCATCAGAGCCCTGCACTTTGCCACCTTAAACTCTTCGACCACTGATGATAGGGGTAGCTGTAACTGTCTAGACCTAATGTATAGCCCTACTGACGTGAAGCTTGGTGGGATTCCGAGCCACCTGCGGAGTTGTTTATTCACTCGCCTCTCGACTCCTTCCACAGATGTCATAGGCACTTCATAAATTGTCAGTAGCCACATGAGTCTTGGTAGCAGACCATGCTGAAACAGCCAGGCCTTGAACTTTCCTGGTAAGCCTGATCCCTCTATCTTTCTCAACCATTCATCTGCCTGCTTCTCTGTCCTGGATACATTGCTTACGTCAGTGAGAGAGGCTTCGTACCACTTCCCTAAGCATTTTATTAGGTTTTCCTCAATTGAAGGTATAATCTTCCCCTGAAGTTGGAGTTGGAACTTGCTGGTTACTTTCCCATTTCTGATCACCATGCTTCTTGACTTCCTTGGCTTGAACTTCATTCTCGCCCCTGTCGCCACATTGTCAAGTGCCTTCAGGATTTGCTCGTTACTTTACCATTTCTGATCACCATGCTTCTTGACTTCCTTGGCTTGAACTTCATTCTCGCCCATGTCGCCACATCATCAAGTGCCTTCAGGATCCACCTTGCTTGTACATGGGATGGAGTTGTAATGGTTAGGTCGTCCATAAAACCTCTTATTGGAGGCTGGCGGATGCCAGACTCCATTATCAGCCCCCTAGATTCCTTCCCTGCCGCTGTTATGAGCAGATTCATTCCCATGATAAACAAGATGGGGGAGATAGTACAACCGGTTACAATTCCCTTTTCCAGGTCTTGCCACTGAGTTATAAAATAGGCGGTCTTAAACCATAACTTGAACCCTCCAAAGTAGCTGGTGATCATTCCCCTGATGTGGAGGGGGATATGGTAGTGCTCCATGGCTGCTTTGATGAGATTGTGGGGGATTGATCCATAAGCGTTGGCCAAGTCAAGCCATACAACTGTTAGATTGCCTTTGCTCTCCTTGGCCTCCCGGATCAGCTGGTGTGTTCTAAACACCCAGAGATGCCTGGGATGCTACCTTTCTCGATTGATGTATCAACATACTTGTTCTTAACCATATAGGTAGTCATACTTTTGGCCAGAACAGAGAAGAAGATCTTGCCTTCGATGCTCAGGAGAGATATAGTTAGGAACTGACTAATCTCAGAGGAGTCTTTTTCGTTTGGTACGAAACAGCCCTCTGCTCTTTTCCAGGACAATGGGATAATGCCTTTTGTCCAAACTCTCCGCAACAGTTTCCACAGACTGCGGAGTAGCATCGGGCATCTCTTATATACTTTATAAGGTATACCACTTGGTCCTGGGGCAGATGCTGATCGGGCTTTCTGTACACTGTCTTGGACTTCCCTCCATGTTGGTTCACTGGTGTCAAGCT
>NW_015536800.1:3875986-3890871 GCF_001515605.1 Sinocyclocheilus anshuiensis | reverse complement strand
ACCACTGATGATAGGGGTAGCTGTAACTGTCCAGACCTAATGTATAGCCCTACTGATGTGAAGCTTGGTGGGATTCCGAGCCACCTGCGGAGGTGTTTATTCACTCGCCTCTCGACTCCTTCCACAGATGTCATAGGCACTTCATAAATTGTCAGTAGCCACATGAGTCTTGGTAGCAGACCATGCTGAAACAGCCAGGCCTTGAACTTTCCTGGTAAGCCTGATCCCTCTATCTTTCTCAACCATTCATCTGCCTGCTTCTCTGTCCTGGATACATTGCTTACGTCAGTGAGAGAGGCTTCGTACCACTTCCCTAAGCATTTTATTAGGTTTTCCTCAATTGAAGGTATAATCTTCCCCTGAAGTTGGAGTTGGAACTTGCTGGTTACTTTCCCATTTCTGATCACCATGCTTCTTGACTTCCTTGGCTTGAACTTCATTCTCGCCCATGTCGCCACATCATCAAGTGCCTTCAGGATCCACCTTGCTTGTACATGGGATGGAGTTGTAATGGTTAGGTCGTCCATAAAGCCTCTTATTGGAGGCTGGCGGATGCCGGACTCCATTATCGGTCCCCTATCCCTGCCCCCTGCCGCTGTTATGAGCAGATTCATTCCCATGATAAACAAGATGGGGGAGATAGTACAACAATTCCCTATTCCCTTTTCCAGGTCTTGCCACTGAGTTATAAAATAGGCGGTCTTAAACCATAACTTGAACCCTCCAAAGTAGCTGGTGATCATTCCCCTGATGTGGAGGGGGATATGGTAGTGCTCCATGGCTGCTTTGATGAGATTGTGGGGGATTGATCCATAAGCGTTGGCCAAGTCAAGCCATACAACTGTTAGATTGCCTTTGCTCTCCTTGGCCTCCCGGATCAGCTGGTGTGTTCTAAACACCCAGAGATGCCTGGGATGCTACCTTTCTCGATTGATGTATCAACATACTTGTTCTTAACCATATAGGTAGTCATACTTTTGGCCAGAACAGAGAAGAAGATCTTGCCTTCGATGCTCAGGAGAGATATAGTTAGGAACTGACTAATCTCAGAGGAGTCTTTTTCGTTTGGTACGAAACAGCCCTCTGCTCTTTTCCAGGACAATGGGATAATGCCTTTTGTCCAAACTCTCCGCAACAGTTTCCATAGCCTGCGGAGTAGCATCGGGCATCTCTTATATACTTTATAAGGTATACCACTTGGTCTTGGGGCAGATGCTGATCGGGCTTTCTGTACAATATCTTGGACTTCCCTCCATGTTGGTTCACTGTTGTCAAGCTCTTCCACAGGAATTTCAGTTCTGCCGACCTTTGGGTGTGCACTTAGAGCCTGGCCCCTGAGAGTATCATTGTGGCAATATACGTGACAAATGCATTTTTAACACACTCACACACACACACACACACACACACACACAAAAGCTTGGGCTTAAAAAATATATATTAGCTTATCAAAAGTCTCCACTCTCAAGTGTTACTTTGAAGGTGGTCTGTTCAACTCTTGCTGAGGAACCTGTGAGAAAGTATATCAACAGGATGCAGTTGAACTCTCGGTGAGACCATATTATAAGACATTAGCCTTTAATAGACTCTATTAAGTCATTACATGTTCCATTTACTTTAACTGCGTAATTCTGAACTATAAGAGGAACAGAGAGAGGATAGAAGGTGAGGTAGAGAAGAGGGAGAGAGAAACTGGACAAACATTCGTTTACAAAAGTTTCATACCCCAAGGACGACATAAAGCTGGCTCATAACTCATTATGTAGGCTAATTTCAATTGACAGTTAAACTCAGCGATAATGAGCACACTTCGATAAAACAATAATTAGGAGAAAGTGAACTTGATTTATATGTTTCCTGCTTCCGATTTACAAATTAATGAGGTCGAAAGCGAAGTGAAACATGTAAAGCGTGTAATAAGCCATTAATCCCCACAAAATGTTGAAGGAATGTTAATGCACGCAGGTCGGTCGAGAATGCTGGATTATGTCTGAAGACAACAACCAGAAGTTCATAGTGAGAGAGAAGGAAAGAGATGAGAGAATGAAAGAGTTGTGATGAGTGTGCGATTATCTGCAGATTTTCACCATGGCATTACTTCACAATCAAAACATCTGCTCTCTACTGTGAAAAAGACTGCAGACTGGGATGAAATTACAGCAATGCTCTTTATCTTTATAACAGAACTAAGAGAGCGAATATGTGGATTTATTGGTAATATTTTGAAGTATTGTTTGTTTAAATTAGGCTAATAGAGGCCAATGACCCTCAGTTAACAGAGAAACAAAGCACAGTATTTAATGAAGTACAGTGTAGAAGTATTTGCACATTGGGTGCTTTACGAAAACAATTATTTTAGCTTTTGCTTTAGTGTGCCAGTAGGCATTCTGTTTGCAAATACTGTAATAATCCAGTCAGATTATAGTGAAAGGAGTCTGACAACAGACGCTATGACCCACACAGAAATCTGATCTCACCATCATCCAGTCAGTCTGGGATTACATGAAGAAACAGTAGCTACTAAGACTTAAGACTAAATCCATATAAGAACTTTGGAAACTAATAATAATAATAATAACAACAACAACAATAATAATAAATTCATGTATTCCTGTAATGGCAAAACTGCATTTTCAGCAGCAATTACTCCAGTCTTCAGTGTCGCATGATCTTTTATTCGTGCTCAAGAAACATTTCTTATTTTTATTAATTTTGAAAACAATTTTTGCTGCTTAATAGTTTTGTGCAAACTTTGATATACTAGCATTTGGTAAGACTTTGGGAATTAATGCTTTTATTCAGCAAAGACACACTCAAGATTTCTGTTTTATATAATTGCTTGTTCCAAACTTACCAAACTGTTATTATACATATATATATATATATATATATATAAATATATATGAAAGCATCCTTACTTTAACAAGTGTCTAAATCTTTTGACAGTACTGTATATTCCAAGTATGTGTAAATACTGATCTAAAAATAATTGTTTCTACTGTCACACTAAAGCAAAAGTTATAAAGAAACATCTAAAAACAAATGTTTTTAAGAAGTATCTCATGTGCTTCAGACTTTCGCACAGTTCTGTATGTGGGTGGACGAATGAAACAGCTTCTTAGCTTTAGATAAAGTAAAATATACACGTATATATACATTGTGATCAAACAATCACTGGCAGACCTCTGCAGTACCACTGCTGACCTGACTATGAGTGCTTAATAACATCTGCAGAAACTTTACTGCTGCTTTTGAACGGCTATAAATGGAAAAAGTTACCCATAAATAGTGTAGTTTCAGCATCGACCAGTAGGGGCTAAGTGGACAATGCTAACTAGCCAAACCTTGACCTCTTAATGGTTCAAATCCTGATAATGTTTGCCATTAAGATAAGAAATGGAACTAAAAAGGGTCAACACTCCCATTGAAAGCTGAAAGTGTAGTATAAGATGTCACTATCACTCCTTTAACCCAATCATTTCCCCAATTTTTCTAATGATGAAAGTAGATTTGATCCTGGTGCATTTGCATTAAGCGAGTTCATAAGCGATTGGAAAGCACCCAGCAGTGCTCCATCAAACCAAACTGGGCGGTAAAAGCTCTCGGTTCCCCTCAGTAACCTGCCTACTTGCACTTAAAGTGACTCCATCCATCATGGCACTACATCATTTCCTGTAGTGATAATGTCGGCGATTGGGGGAGTGAGAAGCATCGCAATGTGTTAGTGACCTATTGGACATCCAATCAGATATCGACTAAAGCAAATGGAAGAGATTAGATCAGTCTGATTGGCTGATCCACCGGTGATGGATTGGGCGTGTCAGAGAGGTCATGTCCCCTTTCTCATAACAGAGTGCGAATTGGACAGTTTGTCACTGAATACTGAGGATATAAAGCTTCTATGGACAATTAAGTAGACATTCATTAAGTTCATGTTTTACGACTTTCCTCTATCCTTCTGTGTCTCGTCCCATTATTTTTCTCATGTTCTAGCTCTTTTCCCCCTCTGTGGTTCTTAGGGCTAGAATTACTAACAGCTTGCATCAGCACAAGCCGTCTTTTCGCTTTAAAATAGTACTGTCAAGATTTACTAAAGACACGCAGTGAAGAATTAGCGCTGAAAAGGCATGGACAGTTATTTTTGTGCCTGAAGTTTCCTTTTCAGACGCAAAATTTATCTAAGGAGAGTATTAAAATGAATCACGCAACAATTTACAAACGTTTGCGCTCGTCAAATTATTGGTATTTGCGTCATTATTTAATGCCCAACAAAAGCATGTCTTAAACTATTTTGCGCCTGTGTCGTAAGTAGATCACCTGCTCCTGATGAGCATCGGCTCTGCTTATTTGCGACTACGCTAATTTGTACTGTGCTTGCTATATTGCGTTGGTTGATATGTAAATGAGATGTTGCGTCTGTGTTCTTTAATTTGCGCGTTGTCAGTAATTCACCCGCAGAAATGTTCTCGCCCATCGGCGTTGTTTTGGAATTGAGCTCTCGCACTAATTTCCTCTGTTTAGTAAATCTGACCCTTAGTGTGAATCACACTTTGAATGATAATGTGATACATAAGGAAAGCATGTCTTACTTCAGGTCTTGGAATGGTTCAGCTCGAACGTGTGGTGTTTCCACTGAATGACTAAACACAACTCCCTCGTTGCCTAGAGAGAAAAAGAGAAAACCAGAGAGTGACATGTTATATAGTTAAATTCAGGGGTTAAATTGGGATTTGTTATGTGGTGGGGCTCTATGGTATCGAGCTTGTATATATATAAGTGTGTGTTCGTGTTTTGTTTAGTTTTTTTGCAAATATGATTTATTCTGAAGCAATATTCTCATCAGTTTTCTATCAGCTGTGACATATAAATCTATGTGTTTTTTTTTATTTTTATCCAAGGGCATTTTTTTTATAGAGGGCATTTTCCCACTAATCTCATTAATACTTTCATTTCAAATTCTTACATTTGATCTATAAATTCAATTATAATAATGTGATTATCTATACGTTATCAAATTAAATAATTTACACTGAAAAATACAACTGCATTAAATAATAGTATGAGATTATTTAAAATAATTTTGAATATACAAACAAGAAATTATGGTGGAAATGATCATTTTCAACTAAATTAAAACGCCAGTAGGTGCCAGTAGTGAGCGTTTAATGAGTAAGTCATTGAGACGTTCATTCAAACAATTCGTTCAAACGGCAGATTCATCAGATGTTTATGCATAGGCAAATGAAACTCTGACTCAACCGATTCGTTCAAAACACAGAATCAATCAGCATTCAATCGGATTGCTGTAAGATGCGCTGTGTTTCCGCCTAAAATGTAAGTGACCTAATATTATTGTATTTGCTTATTGAACTGTTTATATAACTATTAAACAGTCGTGATGGTGAAAACGTTGTGTGATGTTACCTAACTAACTGTATTTTAAATATAAAAACTTTCCGGTAACACTTTATTTTGATGGTCCCTTTTGAACATTCTGTTGACAATAAGTAATGTTGCACCTACATGTCTACTAACTCTCATCAGAGTATTAGTAGACTGTTTGCTTAATATCTGCTAACTCTTTATTGTTATGGTCTCCCAACAGACATTCTACTGACTATAAGTAACTTTGCAAGTACATGTCAACTTATTTTAGCCCTAACCCTACCAGTCTACTAATACTCTACTAATACTCTAATGAAAGTTAGTAGACATGTAGGTGGAACATTACTTAAAGTCAACAGAATGTGTTAAAGGGACCATCAAAATAAAGTGAAACCAACTTTCCATTTTGAATTTTTACCTCAGGATGCTGAGTTTCTTAGTGTTGCGCGTTTTGATTTCTCCTGGAGAGGCTGCGTGAGCCTCGCCTCAGCAGCGCAACCTTATACTGTCAATAGATGCATTATATACAGTAGCTATATCCACTATTCGCCACTTACTCTAAATGTAATAAAACCAGAATAATACTTGCGTTTTGGTGTTTACATAGTTATTTTGGGTTACTGATGTTTTAATCATGTTACTTGTCTGGCGTTAATGAAGCGTTAATGTCGAGCCCTAGAGTCTATGTGCCGGGGCCCCGGCCCAATTTAAACCCTGGTAAAAAATTGTAAAAATTCTGTGAACAACTAGTCAGTTACCACACAGACTTTTAAAGTGTTGAAAGAACTTTCATGTTGTATACTTTCTATTTCAAATAAATGTTTAAACTGTAATAACATTTCACATTATTGCTGTTTTTACTACTTATGATCAAATAAATCAACCTCAAACACTGGCTTAACCTGGTTTATCAAATGATTTTTATCGTCTACTTGATGCTGTGTTACACCTTATATAACACTAATAAAGTAACTCGGGCTAGGCAAAGGTATGAAACATCAAGTGATAAATTTTAAGAACCGCAGACCAGTAGACTTTGCCCTGTAATTTCTGGAACGTTTGAAATGTCCCCCATTTCACAGCATAATTTTTCTTGAAAATGTGCTTGTTAAGTGAGTTCTCATAAGTATAAAAGTAAACTGTTCTTCCATACTTGTTTTTTTTTATTTGTGCCGTCTGTCCTAGTTTATTTTATTTTTCTTCATTCTCCCCACAATCATGCTCAGAATAGTTTAAAGAAACAATTAATTTAAAATCAAACTTCTGTCATTAATTTATTCATATTCATATAATTTTAAACACACATTACTTTCTTTCTTATATGGAACACAAACAAAAAAGTAAAAAAAAAAGCCTGCTCGCAAAAAGAATGTTCTTTTGCCTTCTCTGGCTCTTTTTTTCCTTCCCATCTTGTTCTATTTTTTTATTGCCATACTCTTGCCATAGTAACTTTTGAACAGCAAATAAATATATATATATATATATATATATATATATACAGCAAATATTTAGTCTCCACTGTCCAGTTTGTAATGCCAAATATGGAAATAAATACAGGCACATTTGCAAGACGCAAAACATATAAAAACATATGCATCATAGCACTGCACGTGTGCAAGTTATTTTTAAATCTGACTGATGATAGTCAGAACAGAGTTTATACATGTTTACAATTTCCTATTGATCTGATTATTTCAGGTCTAGAATCCAATGGAAATTGAAATCAGATCAAGCTTAGTCAAGTCAATCAAAGTGTTTAAAATTGAGCCATCAATCCAATTTGGTTGCATGTAAATGTATGTACTGTTATCCCTTTTTATTATTGAACTGTTGTATAAAAGCAATATCACACATTTGGAGTGTGAAAGAACTTTCATGTTGTATACTTTCTATTTCAAATAAATGTTTAAACTGTAATAACATTTCACATTATTGCTGTTTTTACTACTTATGATCAAATAAATCAACCTCAAACACTGGCTTAACCTGGTTTATCAAATGATTTTTATCGTCTACTTGATGCTGTGTTACACCTTATATAACACTAATAAAGTAACTCGGGCTAGGCAAAGGTATGAAACATCAAGTGATAAATTTTAAGAACCGCAGACCAGTAGACTTTGCCCTGTAATTTCTGGAACGTTTGAAATGTCCCCCATTTCACAGCATAATTTTTCTTGAAAATGTGCTTGTTAAGTGAGTTCTCATAAGTATAAAAGTAAACTGTTCTTCCATACTTGTTTTTTTTTATTTGTGCCGTCTGTCCTAGTTTATTTTATTTTTCTTCATTCTCCCCACAATCATGCTCAGAATAGTTTAAAGAAACAATTAATTTAAAATCAAACTTCTGTCATTAATTTATTCATATTCATATAATTTTAAACACACATTACTTTCTTTCTTATATGGAACACAAACAAAAAAGTAAAAAAAAAAAAATATTTACAATAAATTCACAAACATTTCCTTTAAGAGACCAAGTAATAAAGTTTTCAAATGACATGATGGTGAATAAACAATGGCAGAAATTTCAGTGAATATATGTGAAATATTCCTTAACACTTTACTCATTTTCTCTCTCCATTCTCTTTCTCTCCCCAGGGCAGTTCTTGTTTCTGATACATTTTAGCCTTTCAGTCTCACCTCTTGAAGAACCACTGTCTTCCATTTATGCATGCTCTGTCTATCGTTCTCTCTCTACCACTATTTCTCTCCCTTGATCCCTCTCTCTACCCATGTCTTTTTGTGAAAAGAGGTAATGGACAGATCTGCCCAATTACTGAGCATGTGCCCTCTTTTTCCCTGACCTCTAGCTATTCCACTTGACCTCCCAGCATGCACTGTTTCAGGCAGAGACAGAAAAAAGAAAGAGTGTGAGAGAAAGCGGCCTGCATGAGCGAAATCTATTTGAAACAATATATTTGCATTGCAATACAAGTGAAGGTTACTAGTACATAAGGTGCATGCAAATATTTTAATCTTGAAGAAGCTGGCTCTCTCTCTCTCTCTCTCTCTCTCTCTCTCTCTCTCTCTCTTTCTCTTACCTACTGCTCTGCAGGTTTAGTAGACTAATGACGCCTGACTGTATTCCTTGACAACTGCGATTTTCTCCTTGCACATCAGGCAGGTCCCATTAAGAGACCAACAACGGCCTGGCTCTGATGTAAGAGTCAGAATTACTTAAATTAAGAACTAAATGCATAGAAATCGATTCACACAAACGCTATTTTATTTGAAGTCATTTTATCGCAGATGGACAGGAAAATAAAGAGCTGGACTCGCTGCAATTTGTCAAAAACAGTAAAGTGTGTCCATCAACTGAAAGCACATTGCCGTAATGCTGCAGACAGTTCAGTTGATCATAATGTGATTGAGCTTGTTTTACATGTGAGGCATCTGGTGGAGATATGCATATCCAAACTTTGCTTACAGAAACAAGCATGAAGGTTTTGTTCCTTTTTGTAGATGTGCGATTACATGTGTATTTTAAGCCTGTAATAAATCATCTGGAGAAAAAAATGTATACAAGGCTACTAGCCATCCCTAGGAGAACTACTGTACTGTATGATATAACATTACAGTAGCAGTGAAAATTGATGTATGGGCCAGATTTAAAATAAACTATAACACTTGAGGGACTGTATGAAACTACCTACCCTAAGGAAGGTACAGATTGAGATCCTGTCTATAAGTTTTTGTATCATGTTTAAATGGATGAATATGTGTGTTTGCGCATGTTATACCTGTGACCCTCAGTTTATCTGTGCCAATACTGATCTCCTCTTCATCAGCAGAGAAGAGAACTCTCTCGCCATCACTACTTTTCACCTCGAACCGCTGACACTGGGCTTCTACCATCTCAGAGCCTACAGAAAGAGAGAAAAAAGAATAAAGCCTTGAGAAACAAGATCATAACACATATTTTCACCTTTGCAGTCCACATAAACCTCATCCAATCAGGAATGGTATTCTTGTAATGGACATGGGGTGTTATACAAAAACAATGGTGGATGTTAATAATAATAATAATAATAATAATAATAATAATAATACAAATATTAACAATGTATTATTATACGTTATTCAGTACTGTGTCCATACAGATAACCTAATTTAATTACATTTCATTTTCAGTTATGTTTCTGCCTTAGAAGACAGCTGACAATATTGACAAAAAGGAAGCTCACTAGGTTTCTGAGTTAATATTAGAACAGCTGCTCATTGTTTCCAGGGTGCTTAAAGACTTACTACAGTGTCAAATTATAGAAGTGTTTGTATGCTTAATTAATATGCTTAATTAATAAATGTCTTGAGTAAAAAAAAAAAAAAAAAAAGTCCTGATGAAGTCCTTGACCACAAGAGAAAAAAAAAAGTCATGAAACACCTTTTATTCTGTCCAATAAGTAATAACTTGTACACATAAAATAGCATAATAAGAGACCTTCTTCATATGAAGTGAACTGAACTGGAATTCGACTTCACTGAAATGTATAATCGGTTGTAAAATACAAACAACAAATTTAATTTAATGACACACGGAAAGGGTTTCAAATACAATATTATTCAGAATAAAATCAGGTTAACAACCTCAAATCTTGTGAAAAAAAAAAATTAAAACTCACTGGAACATGATCTTGCAAATAAAATCAACTTAAATACCAAAAATGTCAACATAATACCAAAAATACCTCTTCACTACAGTTTAAAATGGAAATCCTTTCTTAATTAGACCCTAATGCATGGTTATAAATTTGAGAAGGAGCTGAATTTTTGTTTGTCTCATGCAGAGGGCTGATGTGAAAGACGTGAATGAAACTGATCTTGACTTTATTCACCAACCGTGACTTGGCCTAAAAACTACACTGTCACTGGAATCTCAGTAGCTTTTAATGCATTGCCACAAACAAACACTGCAATGGCTTCACTGACTATATTATTCATCACAGCCATCATATCTTCCATGTCTTAGGTGACCTTGGAGAGCAAACTTGGCTTTGTTTGTTTGCCCGCATTATGTGTGTGTGACAGAAAGTAAACTTCTCTTTTTTTCCTAAAGCCCGCTCTCTCCTTTCTCTGCCACCATCTATTGTCTTTCTAGCCCTCTTCATGCATTCATTACCTGTCCTCTCATTTTTTCAGTGTTTGTACTATAAGACACCCTGCCCTTTCTCCAAGTGCCCTTTGGCAAAGATAGCAGTACATTAAAGTAGCCTATAACAATGCACATTTTGGGATTTAAGTTAGCCTACTTTTTCAACATGGCTTTCTTTATATTTACTTTTTTGGATGGTAGCCTACATGGATTCTTGATACATGGAACAACAGCATTTCCAATTTAAAATTAATCAGAAAAAAATGAAATAAAATAAAAATACTCTATTTGATATTAACAAATTTTATAAAAAATGTGACCTGTCCTCAGGCTATACCTCAATACGTCACATTTGTAAACTGTACATACCCTGAACACGCCTACAAAACAGATATGTTGCCTCACTTTTAAATGAATATTTGCACTCTTCAGTCAAAAGGAAGAGCCTCAATTAAATATACTTGTTTTAAAAGGTTTCAGAGCTGTGTACCCACTATCATACATTTATGAAAATATCTGAACATACTGAACGTATTGAACATAACTTCAATCAAGAAAAATGAATTAATCTTGATGAATTAGTTTATTACAAACACACATCTTTTTGCTTTACAAGATGGTATTGGATTGGATTCGTGTGGATTATTGTGATGTTTTCATTAGTGGTTTGGACTCTCATTCCGGCGGCACCCATTCAGTGCAGAGGATCCATAGGTAATGATGTAATGCTAAATGTCTCCAAATCTGGGGGGTTAACTAGCAAGAGTTGAATGTTGCAAATAAACACTTCTGAACATATTTAATCATGTGACCAAATTAATTTCTCTTTTTAAGCTGTCTATACTTTCAGCTCTGTAGCCTGTTTTATCCCATGTCTCAAAAAGCAGAGTTGACATAGTTATTTCAGTTTGGGATCTGAAGGAGCGCCAGATCAACATGTCTTTTACAGTTCTTTTACTCAGCAGCACAAGCTCAACTTGCCAATAGTTTATTAATAACGTTTCCATTTTAAAAGTAATTTGATATATTTAACTTAAAATAATTAATCATTTTACCAAATTAATTTCTCTTTACAAACTTTTGTATTTTCAGTTCAGTAGCCTGTTTTGTCCAATGTCTCAAAAAGCACAGCTGACATACTTATTTCAGTTTGGCATCTGAAGGAGCCCCATATCAACAGTTGATTGAAGCTGTTGTTCCTGCTGTGCTTAAACATCTTTTCACAGACCTAAAGACACAAATGTAGAGCACATCTTCAGATTTTGAAGTTATATAAAAAAAGTTTTTTGTTTTTTTTTTTCAATACAAAGAGAATCAGTGTAGGATTGGGCTAAATATAAAAAGAAACATGCTGTTCATTAATTAATTGCTTATTCTTTCTCTTATATTTTATTCTCTTGTAATTAGGAAGATCTGTTTCATATCAGTGAAAGTCTCACATCATTTGATAGCTTTTGAGGGGAAAAAAATAACTGAACAATGAAATTGGAAAAAAAAAGTACAAATTATGTTGGATAGTGATTAAATACGTGCTTGAGGATAAGGCAAGTTTAATTTTGATTATGCTGATGAGACAAAGAGGAGAAAATTCTAATAAAGTGTTAATTTATACTCATATTTGATTAATCCTCTCTTGACCATATCACTGCACAGCGGTGGCCAGAGTCTGTTTCATATCAGTGAAAGTCTCACATCATTTGATAGCTTTTGAGGGGAAAAAAATAACTGAACAATGAAATTGGAAAAAAAAAGTACAAATTATGTTGGATAGTGATTAAATACGTGCTTGAGGATAAGGCAAGTTTAATTTTGATTATGCTGATGAGACAAAGAGGAGAAAATTCTAATAAAGTATTAATTTATACTCATATTTGATTAATCCTCTCTTGACCATATCATTTGCTCATAGATTCACTACAGAACATGATTATCTTTAGAGAGGTTGTGACAGAAACACACCACAGGATTATATAGGGACAGATTTGCTTCTTTCTTTCTTCTATTTGTTTTTCCTTTCTTTATGTCAAAAACATCTCTGGTAATTAAAGTTTGGATTGTGAGTTTGTCGCATATCCAAAAGACCAAGCCGTCTGTGCATTTACCAGAGAAACTGAAAAATTACTGATACATTAAAAGGAATATTGATTTAACTTGGCCCAATTGGGTCACTGGACAATTGCATGTGGCTGTATATTTTTTTAGGCTATATATATTTTTTTCTGCTTAACGGGTCTTTAGTGGCCCAAACATTAAATTCCTGCAATTACGAGAAAATTAAAGTTCATTAGGTCAAAATATAAACATTGAAATACAAAATATTTATTAGACCTCAGTAATTCATATTTAAAGCCATGTTGTTCACAACAGGTTATTACCTCATATTTGTTTGCATGATTCAAGAGCTCAATGTTCGCATGCTTGATTACTTCAGTCATTGTTCTCAGTTAATGTACATGTAAGGAGTAAGCACTTATTATTTGGACAAGGACATCCTCACTTTCATAAAGCCATCCAGACTGCACCATCTCACTGATCTCACAGTGCCTTCCACTCATTTAGGTGATTTAACACTACCAGACTACCAGGGCAGTCATTTTGACCATTTTTAACATATTTGTTTGCATGATTCAAGAGCTCAATGTTCGCATGCTTGATTACTTCAGTCATTGTTCTCAGTTAATGTACATGTAAGGAGTAAGCACTTATTATTTGGACAAGGACATCCTCACTTTCATAAAGCCATCCAGACTGCACCATCTCACGGATCTCACAGTGCCTTCCACTCATTTAGGTGATTTAACACTACCAAGGCAGTCATTTTGACCATTTTTAAATTTTGAAATGTAATAACTTTGTTGAAATAAAACCCATATAACTATAATACCCTGACTTTTCGTAAATGTGTGTATATTGTATTATAACATTGTTATTTTATTAAAATTACAAAACACAAAAGACTTTTCTACCTTGAATGGCCAAAGCGGTCAAATTGACCGTTTGCATTACAGACGGCGTATAATTTCTGCTTTTGCGATTTTTTTTTCCCGCGGTTAAAGATGCATGTCACTGTTACCTAGAACTTTTGTTCTAGTTGTTTTTATATTCTATTGCTAAGCTAAAATTCCTGTTTGTAAAAAAAGTCGGGTGGATACCTCCAATACAACAACTGCTGTCATTCAATATGCCACGGTTCCAGATATGTTAGGCTGGAAGGCTATAGCCTGGCTGTTATCAATAATAGCCTACTTCAATGTTATGACAAAATAGCCATAATAATAATAATAATAATAGTGGCTATTATTATTTTTATGCTATTCTAATGCATAGCCCCGACAAGACTGATATTGTGAAATAAAACAAACTTAGGCTTTTCTAGCGACAGTGACGATGTTTATTATTACTTATAATATCATAACAGATCCATTTATTCATGGATCACGATTCCAGTGGTGGCTGCATATAATTGTTTCCGATTCATGTGATCTAAACATTTCCAATAACTCCAGAGCGTTGTAAAGTTCAAAAGTAAAAATGTATTGAAAAAAGATGTATGTAATCATTTCCAAAATTCACAATTTTTTTTTATCTACAGAAATATACTGCTTCCGTTCATATTTGTTGGCATTTAGACTTTCAAATACAACATTTTCACTGCGGTGAAAAACTTTTGCTCTCCCGCTTGCCGGACACAAAGCGAGGCACACACATTCGGGAGCAGTCTACGTAGCTCTTACACAATTAAATGTTACAAAAGAAATATCGTATTTTTAGGGTGATTATGTCATAAACTATGATGACAGACATTCAAAGCTTCATTATATATTAAAAAAATCTAAAAATATAATCTAATTTAAAATATTTACAAAAATTATAATAGTACATCAATTATACTTTAAAAGTAATTATTTATTTGAAAGTAATTATATGAACGGTCAGAATGACTGCTATGGCCATTCTAGTAGTTATAGAATTCCGGTAGTTCTAGTGTTAAATGAGAAATTATACGCAGCGGATATTAATGAACCATTCTTGAATATTAATTGATACTGACTTACCCCTCATCAAAACTGAAGATTGATGATTAATTGTTGTTTTGAGGTTGGAGGAAATGGAAGTTTTCCCTCGGAGTGAAATGGAAAGAATAAATGACCTTGCTGTGGAAAACCACACGGTGGGGTACAATTTATTTCAAAAATAATGCGGGGGAAAAAAAAACTGACATTTGTTAAGTTTGTCAGTTGAATTCAAAAACTAACTTGAGGGAAGCACTGAGTGTGAGCAGTCAAGGCCTTTCACAGCATAAGATGGAAAATGCAATATAAAGGTGTTCTTACAACAAAGGGGTTTCAATATTCTATATAATATTGAAATCCCTTTGTTGTAAGAAATGCTGTAGAATAGCAAGAAC
>NW_015536800.1:3873609-3875853 GCF_001515605.1 Sinocyclocheilus anshuiensis | reverse complement strand
ATTACACAACAAAAATGACTCAATACTCAATTTAAAATATATATATTAAAAAAATCTAAAAATATAATCTAATTTAAAATATTTACAAAAATTATAATAGTACATCAATTATACTTTAAAAGTAATTATTTATTTGAAAGTAATTATTTATTATTATTATTATTGTATTAATTATTTATTTAAAAATAACAATTATTTATCTGAACTGGATAATCCTCATCAATAAAAAGGCGAAATAGGTGATTTCTGACCGCCTGCATTAATCAGTGGGTGTGTGTGCATGTGTCTGGGTGTGGTTTGTGGACAGTGTAAAGAGACAAATAATCAGAGCTGTTGTCATAATCAGCAAACAGAGCCCTGAAGACTGATGCGTGTATTTGTGCGCATTAATCTCCATATGTCCTTTAGGTACTCTCTCTCTCTCTCTCTCTCCTTGGAGAGTTTAAGCTCACTACCTCTAAGCGGCAATGTGGCATTGCAAATGATGATATTAATTTAAAACTAGCAATTTATTCTGGCTAAATATATATTTTATTCACAACATAAAAAAGCACATTAAATTTCTAAACGTTCCTCTACATGCACGCACACTTTGCCAATGCATTCTTATCATGATTAATTACTTGGAACTAATCACTCACATCCCTGGATTTTTGGTGCTGTGAAACTTATAATTGATGACTTGAGCACTTTGAGATGGTTTTTTTTTTAATTTGCAGGTATATCTATATTTAAATTGGTTCCCTTATGCTTTGCAGTGGATTAAAAACTTTTGAAATAATACTATGTTGAGCTCTCCTTGACTGACTGAAATTCAAATACATGCATACATATAACATATTCTGATGAAACTTCATCTAGAATTGTTGTCCTTGAAGAGCCGAAATGCACCAAGCAAATCGTGGTCTCTGCACCTTTTAATGTCATGTTGATTTGAAAATGAGCAGATTCAACCAACGGTCCATGTTTGGTTGGTTTGTTTGATCTTGATGCTGCTGTCATGAACGTTTCAGATGGTCTCTGTTGAGTTTAATATGTGCAGAACACCAATGGGATAGTAATTTGTAATGCCTAATCAAAAACCAATAATATTTATAAAAATGTATAATTTTGAATATAGGACAGCAGGCTAACTGGTTAGCAGTGTGCTAGTATAATATATTAAGTAGTCATCTATCATTTACCTGGCTAAATATAATTTTATTTCACAATCTGTAACTTTGGTTGTATAATACGTGTAGCATAATTGACGACATGTCACAAAAAAGTTCAGATGACAAACATCAAAGCCATTTTTTTTTAGGATTTCTAACCAAGCTGAACAGAGTCTGAATAGAGTACTTATTATATCATGAATTTATTTCAGCCAATAGAAAGTAAATTTGACAGGCAGGCAGAATTTTGCATGACAACTAATTGCCTTTAAAACAAATGGAAATGCTAATTGATAACGTTTTGGAAAGGATGGCGGTAAAGGACACTGGCAGCATCACACCTGAGTCACACACATGTCTTCCTGTTGTCCTTGTCCGCCCCCCAGAGCATCTCTCTCTCACGTCCTCTCTGTCACCCGGCGCTAATGAAATCATCTCCCACTCTCTCAAAGCGGAGAAGCCATTCATTATGCAGTCTACACTTCTAAAAATGAAAAGACAAAAAGACAAAAAGCAGATGCTGTGTTCCCTCAATGTCCTCTCAGTTGTTTAGCCTCTGGAGGAGGTGTTCAGGGGAGACAAGCTCACAGCTGGAGTCGGAGCGTGAGAACAGCCCATGCACAGATTATTTTCCTGTCCCTCGTTTTCAGTCATCTGTGCAGGGACCTCGTGGCAAACAGTGGGGTGCCTCAGGTTAGCGGAGAAGGATGGAGGGATGGAGAGAGAGAAAGAAAACAAGATCTGACAGCACAGGCTTGATACTGTATTTCATCACCAGCTCACTTCCAGCACACATCCCATCAACACCTCCAACTAAACCCTGCCGCCCAATAATTTAGCAAGGCACTACGTTCCTGCAAGAAGGTCATGAGGAGCATTATTTCAGACTGCTATTTTCCAGAAACACACAACTCTGGAGGGTCACAAGGTGAGGATGTCCTCAATGGTTAGTCTAAAGTAGGGGATTTGGCTGTTAACGTCTCGGTTACGTATGGTAACCCTCGTTCCCTGAAGGAGGGAACGGAGACGTCACGTCGGATGACCGACGAATTGGGATCTCGCTTAGAGAGACCAATCTACTTCGAGTGTA
>NW_015536800.1:3855956-3870642 GCF_001515605.1 Sinocyclocheilus anshuiensis | reverse complement strand
CTCCTGGACCACCATAGTGGACATCGCACAACCCAGAGAACGCGCCGTAACCTTCGTCGCTCGTAGCGCGAGGTCCGCCGCGGTGCGGAGTTCTCTGAGAACTTCCGGGTCGTGACCACCCTCGTGCAAGTCCCTCAGTGCCTTGGCTTGGTGCACTTGCAACAACGCCGTAGCGTGTAAGGTGAAGGCAGCTTCTCCACAGGCCGTATAAGCATCGCTGGCCAGTCGAGTACCTACAGACCCGGGAGGGGAGGCACGGTTCTCCCTGCCGGTTGGAGGCTGTATTAGGACACAACTGCATCGCAACCGACCACTCCACCGGGGGGACCCTTGTAACCCCCTAGTTGCCCCACCATCGAGGGTGGTGAGGGAGGAGGAACCAGCAGATAAGTTTCCGGCAGTAAAAGGTGCCGTCCACGACCTGGTGAGTGAATATGCTCTGCTGCTGCCTACTTATACTCACGCTGTGATCAGCGGCAGCTGGATGCAATAATCGCATGCCAATGTGCATTGGCTCGTTTAGTTTACACTCGAAGTAGATTGGTCTCTCTAAGCGAGACCCCAATTCGTCGGTCATCCGACGTGACGTCGAGAGTGACCGACTGAAAGGGAACCTAATTTTTAGAGTTCCAAAATTCAGACAGTATTTAGACAGTATTCAGTCTTCGCTAATTTTATTGACCCCTAATGGGTGCATTCAAGTAACTTTTGTATAGTACACTGGTGTATACTACTGTTTAAAAAACATCAACAAAAGCCATCTTTACACTGCAAAGGTACAACATTGTGTACGCATATTTAAAAAAAATTGCATAATGTAAATAGCCTATAAAAAACAACTCATTAAAGAGTGAAGCTGCAATGTCATGAAAAAAAAAAACATTATTTCTGATTATTCATCTTCTTGATATCAATGACCATTAATATCGATTAGGCCTAATAAAGGGGAAAAGCATGAAGGGTTTATGAATTCATTTTTACAGATTAGACAATCGAGACTTCACATACCTATTGTTATTCCCATAAGGTTATTCAAACTCGGAATAAATGACGTAAAGAAACGTCCCTAGGTTACGTATTTAACAATGGTTCCCCGAGGGAACGAGACGCTGTGTCGAGAAACACTTTGGGAACGCCCCTGCATGACCGCGTTCTGAAGCACGTGTAACATCAGTCCAATGGAGCAGCGAGACGTCACGAGCGGGGTGACATGGGCAACCAGGAAGTATAAAAGCGCATCCGGCAGAGCACAAGTTAGCTTCGATTAAGTAGCGATGCAGGGAGTATGGCAAGGAGACGCAGTGTCTCGTTCTCTCGGGGAACCATGATTACATACGTAACCTAGGGACGTTCCCCTTCAGGAACTCGAGCTGCGTCGAGAAATGCTTTGGGAACGAGAATACCCACTGCACCATACTAACAAGTCCCTGCCTGTGTGTGTATCTCTTGAGCACAACACGAAGAGAGGACTTGGGACCCTGGGGTAGATGCCAGGTCCAGGTTATAGAAGCAGACAAAAGTTTGCGGAGAGGACCAGCCCGCTGCAGTGAGATGGCCTTGACCACCCACCTACTCATAGTCTGCTTGGTCGCTGGAGATTCTTTCTTGGGCACACCAAAGCAAACAAACAGCTGATCTGCCTTACGCCACGGGGCAGCTCTGTATGCGTAATCATCCAGTGCTTGTACTGGACAGAGCAGATTAAGCCTTTCTTGGCCTACTTCCTGGAACGGAGGTGGACAGAATGCCTGAAGTACTATGGGCCCTGGCGAAGAAGTAGGCACCTTAGGGACATACCCGACCCTCGGGTAAAGGAATGCCCTAACCATGCCCGGAGCAAACTCCAGGCACGAAAAAGAAAGTGCCTGAAGATCCCCGATCATTTTAAGTGAGGAAATAGCGAGGAGAAAAATAGCCTTGAGCGTGAGAAACCTGACTGGAACTTCTTCTATGGGTTCAAAGGGGGCATTGCACTAGTGCGCTGTACTGGCCTCAGCCTCAGGGTGCCACGGAGGAAACGAGTGACAAGTGGGTGTCTTCCCAATGATTGACCACCCAGAAGTATGTGGTAAGCAGCTAAGGCCGCCACGTATAGCTTCAGAGTGGGCGGGGGTGAAGAATGGCGCCCCCCGCCTGAGAGAGGAGGTCCCTCCTGATCGGAATCTCCAGCGGAGAGCCGTCGAGGAGGGACACCAGGTCCGAGAACTATACTCGGGCCGGCCAGAACGTGGCAACTAGCAACAGACGGACCCCGTCTCTGCGTACTCTCTCCAGAACTCCTGGGAGCAGAACAATCGGGGGAAAAACTTACAGACGAAGCCTCGGCCACGTCTGCACCATGGCATCCAGCCCAAGTGGAGCTAGATGCGTGAGGGAGAACCAGAGCGGACAGTGTGTCGTTTCCTGCGACGCAAATAGATCCACTTCCGCCTGGCCAAACTCCTTCCAAAGGAACTCCACCACCTCGGGGTGTCTCCATCCCCCGGGCCTCAGCCCCTGCCTCGACAGGATGTCTGCCCCCTGATTGAGATACCCAGGGCTGTAGACTGCTCTTAGTAGCTTCCCCTGAGCCCACAGAAGGTTCTGGCGCGCCAGCTTGTATAAGGGGCTTGAACGCAGACCCCCCTGACGATTGATGTAGGAAACCACCGATGTGTTGTCTGTGCAAACAAGCACATTATGTCCCCACAGGTCTGGAAGGAAGTGTCGTCTTCCCACAGACCCTGGGCAGAGCGGCCACTCATGACCGCCCCCCAGCCCGTGAGAGAGGCATCTGTCATTAGTGTTACACGACTACAAGGAGCCCCTAACATCGGGCCTTGAGCCAGGAACCAACGTTTCTTCCACATGTCCAAGGCACGTAAGCATCGCCGCGTGACCTTGATCATGCGAAGCGGATTTACCCTCGGGGAAAATCCTTTGGTTCTGAGCCACCACTGCAAGGGTCTCATGTACAGCAGGCCAAAAGGTATCACATTGGACGCCGCTGCCATCAGACCCAACAGCCTTTGAAACTGTTTGACAGTGAGTGACTGGCCTTCTCTTACTCTCTTGACTGTCGTGAGTATTGACTTGATACGAGCAGGAGACAAACGTGCCTGCATCGTGGTCGAATCCCACACCACGCCCAAATAAGTGGTTCTCTGTAGTGGAGAAAGAACACTTTTCTTGGCATTTAGTCTTAACCCCAGCTTTCTCATATGGGCGAGGACAACATCTCGATGCCGAGCCGCCATCTCCTCCGATTGAGCTAGTATCAACCAATCGTCGATGAAATTGAGTATGCGGATGCCCTGGAGTCGCAGAGGAGCCAGAGCAGCATCCACGCACTTCGTGAACGTGCGGGGTGAGTGTCTCGACACTCATCACATCCACCTCTTTGTAGGAAGATAGATGAAGTGTCTGGCTCTATCTCCAGGTGGAAGAAACCGCAGCGCGGGCTTCCGATCCCTGAGAGGGAGCCGTGGATCTAGCGGGTAAGGACCGAAAAAAGGACGAGCCTGTCTTGGATTCCTCCACTAAATCCACTTGCGATCCCCATGACAACAGTCTACGCTGCACCTCGGCAACAGCAGAATCGCGAGCCTGGCCGCTCTCATCAAAAACGGACAGGCGAGAGAGGAGCACAGGCAGCGAGAGCAACTCACAGTCATGACAATCAGCTCCCTCTAGAGCTGATCGTGCATGCTCCGCTCCTAAACAAACAACACACAGATTGTGTGTATCCCCCGCTGCCAGATAGTGTGGGCAGGGAGGCACACAACGTCTGTAATGCCGTTTGCTCGCCATAGATGTTAGTTTAGACTTTGACATATTCTTTTGAATGCTTGTGGACTGACAGACAACAGTAGATAGACTGACACATACACGTGTATCCCCCGCTGCCAGATATCGTGGGCAGGGAGGAACACAACGTCTGTAATGCCATTCGCTCGCCATAGACTTAGACTTGGATTTTGACATATTTCTGCTTGTGGACTGACAGACAACTGTAAATATTTGACATACTCATAATAAATGACATACTCATAGATCGATTACAAAACTATACAGGTATTCAAGGGCAGGCTTTAAGATGGTTTAGATCCTACCTGTCAGATTGCTACCACTTTGTTTATTTAAATGGGGAGTCATCTAAATTATCACCGGTAAAATATGGAGTGCCACAAGGATCTGTCCTAGGTCCTCTGCTATTTTCAATATATATGTTGCCCCTTGGTAATATTAGAAAATACGGGATTAGTTTCCACCGTTATGCTGATGATACTCAACTATATATCTCAACGAGACCACATAATATACCTGTACATACAACTGTCTATTGTTATATACCTGTACATACAATTGTCGATTTGTATATTTTTTATTCCCTATTTTACTTGTTCTATTTTTTTTTTTATTATAATTTTTTTTTTATTATCTGTGTTTTTTTGTTCTGTCACTGTCATTCTGTTACACTGTGGAAGCTTCTGTCACGAAAACAAATTCCTCGTATGTGTAAACATACCTGGCAATAAAGCTCATTCTGATTCTGATTCTGATTCAAATGCGCATTATTATTCTTTAGTTTGGGTTAAACAAATTAATTTTACTTGGTTGGAACAGCAGCTACGCTAATTATGTCTCTATTTGTTTCTCTGTTTTTGCCACGGGACTAGGATTTACACAAGCTTGAGTGTGGATCCAGAACACCTGAGAAGAGATGATGCAAACCCCTCAGAAGACCTCAGATGATGCCAACCCTGAAACAACATACAGAACTACCAAATTTTGCTACAAGTTTGATTGAATCATATAATAATTGCTGTTAATAGTGTTCATCTTCCGTTTGATTACATCTTTAATTGATTTTTCTGTACATTTCTGCCCTATGTATATAAACTGACAGTCACCACTGATAAACTACTACTAAATATTGTAGAAACGTAATTGTCTGTAAAGTTGCTTTGCAACGATTTGTATCGTAAAAAGCGTTTAACAAATAAACTTGAATTGAATTGAATTAAATAAGACTGACACATACACGGTTGCACTTTTATACTTCCTGGTTGCTCACGTCACCCTGCTCGTGACTTCTCGCTGCTCCACTGGACTGATTTTACACGTGCTTCAGAACGCGGTCATGCAAGGGCGTTCCCAAAGTGTTTCTCGACGCAGCTCGAGTTTCGGAAGGGGAACATAGAAGCGCTCCACAGTCTAAACCGGTTATGCATTTACTTATTGAGTTATGCATTTTTGCAAAAACTCTCGTTATAATTACTGAAGCTGTCTACAATTAATCTCTTTTCTGCAGTTTCTTAAATATGCTGATGAGAGAATTTGTGAATGCTAGCATATTCATCAGAATTCAGTCAATGAGCGCGCACACCGAACAACTCCGCGGTGACAAATCAAAATGCCTCTGATTGGAAAAAAATAAATTGATGCAATGTAATATAGCAAATCTACTATAAATTAAATGATCGACAATTTAATTCATTTCACTTTACACATTTCACGTGACCGTCGATACCACTAGGCCTACTATTGGGCTGTGAATCTTTGGTTAGACAGTGAATCGATTCGATTCATGATTCATAGGTTTTCGATTCGATTCAAGAACGATTTTTGCAAATTCAGAACGATTCAATTCGATATGATTCACAATTAAATTTGAATATAGCCTGGCACGTCTTAAGTTCTATAAGCGCGAGATCACTTCTCTTTCAGTGCGAAAACTTCTTTATCTCATTTTCATTAACTAAAATGCTATTGTAGCTATTTAACTTTTCCTCTCCATCGGTGAATGATGATTCTGAAAGAAAACGCGCCCGATGTCTGTTTGTTATAGAAAAAAACGCCACTTTCATGCATCTGATTATCAGATGATCGCACTCTTATTTCAAGGTTGTTGTTAATGCTGTGGTTATTTTAACAGTTTCATTCATACATTCGGTTCAACGGCATTGTTAAAACACATTTATCATTCAATGGAACTGTGCGTATGCTTTAGACACTTACATTTTTGCTCCATCCTTGCAATAAATGCGCAGCCTTCGACTGCTCAGGTAATGTCGACGGTATGACCGAGAGCCATTGAAAAACTACAGAAAAGTAAAACTACTTAATTTTAGCATTACTAGCCACGGGTACTAAGGAGAGATCACACATCAGCTGCTCAAAAAATGTGTCACTGAGACGAACAAATTTATTTATTAAATAAATAAACAATCAAACAAACAAACCAGCATACATAAAAAAAAACAATTAAAAATAAAGAATTATAAGGGAATTTTTGTAAAAATCAGGCCCTGGGAAAAAGTGTCCTAAGTTGAAGAAGTATATTCCCTAAATAATTTGCAGTTCATATGAATGTCATCTGCAATTCCAGCGACCCCATATTAGTTTGTAACCCCAAGATTCTGAACCTTCAGCCTAAAACTACAAAGACTATGACAGACTACACCTCTCAGATATTTAAGCGACTCCCTTATGAACACAGGATAAAGTCATGATCGCAGTGCTCCCACTTCACGCTCACCACAACGCAACGGTGCATCAATCACCTGAACTTATGGGCCATATTATAAAAACAGAGACCTCTGCACTCTTGGGCCAAGCTATCAGAGGACGGTCCAGCTCTCTGGCTCTCAGCACCTCTATACAATTTCTGTTTGAAGATTAATGTTCTTGCAGCGAGTGGGTTCAGGGACGAGAGAACAAGGAGAGGAGGGAAACAAACAGCAAACAGGAGTGTAGGAGCGAGAGGTGATACAGTGTAACATTGCTGCCTGTTTAGGAGCTAATTTCTACAAAATTCCCTAAATATTCAGACAATTTCGAAAGATCAGTGACAGCCTGAAGGCAACATCCTGGCAGAGTGGGTAAATGTCAAAGAGAGGATATAGAGGGCACACTGGTGAGAGTGTTAGGTGACTCCAAATTGGTAACAAACCTTCAGTGTAGAAGTAAATTCACATAGCATCTGCTTAAAGTTGTATAAGAGAAAAGTAAGTTTTATTTTGCATTATTGAGATTTTTCACCCTCATTATTTGGCATAATTTTTCGTCAAATGCTTGAATTAAATTAAGTAAAATAAATAATAATTCAATAAATTATATATAAATGTGTATAATAATAATAATTTTATAATAATTAATATTACAAACATGCAATATAATATATCAGCTATACACAATCAACAATACACCCCTCTGAGACAGTGAATATAGACATCTGACAGCTGTAAGTCACTATGGTGACTGCAAAGGCACTAAATCAATACTAAACAAATAATGAGTCTGAACAGAAGAGGGGGGTCTCTATCGGGAATGACTTTTGCCCCTAAACATTACATATCTGGGGCATTTTTATTACTTTCATTGACACTGGTTAATTTCTAGTCTTGCTGTGTACTTAAAATTAATGTTCACATATGCCTTTAGAAATTGAAAAACCTGGTTCTAAGTATAGCATATAGATCCGCTTTCCTAGCAAAAACACAGCAAGCATTATCTGACTCTTATGGCCTCTTTTATGATAAATGCAAATATTTTAAATTAAATCTCAGGCTATTTGTGTCCCATGGTGCTTTATTAATTCAGCATTTCCCAGCAGAGAAGACTGTTATGTTGTGGTTTACCCAACAGAGAGTTCAGATTTTTCCCACCTGTGAATGAAAGAGGAACACTAACAGAAAAGTGTTTCATTTGCGTACAAACAACAACACTGTCAAAACGATCCACATTCACACGGATTTAGAAAACAACTAAAAAGACTGTTTTATGCATGAGAGGCCAGTATTTGGCAATGTTACTTTGTAAAGAAAGACTATACACTTCTGCACACATACCTATAGAATGAACACGGCATCACATCTCCATGAATTAAATTGGAGCCAATTATTCAATTCTGAATTCTGCAGCACTAACCAAAATAAAACAGCCACAACCAGTGGAGATTCAAAGAAAAAAACAAGAAAGTTTCAGCATTTCTTTGGTGCCAGTTACTAATACAGGGAAAACGTGTGTGGTTGTTGCTTTCTCTGTTTTCCTTTGCACAGCAAAGCTGTGATCTGCTGTAGTCCATGAGCAGTAAGTGAAGGAGAACATCTAGACTTCTTCTGGCTTTAGGGGCAGTTGCTTCTACTCTGAACTTACAGCTAGTTTGAGTCAGGTAGTTCTTTTTATACACGCAAACATAAACACTCTGCCTTGCATACCCTGGAGTGGGAAAAAAAATCCCTGACAAGGGAAGAGGATTCACTGGAAAAACACCAGAAAACACAGGAACTCCAGAACCCCGCGTGGCTGCATTGAGATAGAGCTAATTGATGGAGATCCTGAGCACGGTGGGCAGCCGGCCCCAGAATGCAGCCTGCTGTCTTTTAAAATGTGATGGTGAAACTGAGCACCAACTGAAAACAAAAACACAAGACTACAGGATTAGTGCAACAGGGTTTTCCTGACTAAATGTGTTGCTCAATCCAATCGATTCAAAAGTTTGTGATCTGTGAGATATTTTAATGTTTTTGAAAGAAGTCTCCTACACTCATCAAGGTTTAAGTATTTGATCAAAAAGACAGTAAGCAGTAATATTGTGAAAAATTATTACAATTTAAAATAACTGTTTTCTATTTTCATATATTTTAAAATGTAATTTATTCCAATGATGGCAAAGCTGAATATTCAGCATTGACTTCTGTGTCACATGATCCTTCACAAATCATTCCAATATGTAGATTTGGTGCCCTACAAATTGGATTGATTTGGAATGAGAAAAAAAAAAAAACCTTACTGACTTCAAACTGCAAAAGCAGCACCACTTTCTACACCATCATCAAATACTCAACCAAAAACACAATATGTACAATCACATACAATCACAAAAGTCTTTCAACATAGGTAATTGTGCTTTTTAGGAGGTGGTTGTAACACTTTGGGTCTTGTAGAGTCTAAAATTGTGTCTAATAGGTTTTGGAATCTAAGTGCAGCTTCATATTAAAAAATCAAAGCTAACATACAAAAGTGAAATCCCAGGAAACAAAACACTGCCAATTAAAATACACATCAAAAGACAAGACTTGACAAAGTCACAAAGGGTTTAACTACACAAGAAATAATTACCTGGGCAAGAAAATGCTTGAACACAATCAGGGAAGCCAGACAAAAGACAAGAAACCTTAAACAAAACCTACATAACTATAACAGTTTGGGTGGGCAGGAATTTCCAGATTTTAGTGTTCTTCCAATTTAATATCTGAATATAATACAATCCATGAAAAGGAAAGAAAAAAAATCTAGGCCCAAAAGCCCTTCAGGGTGTAATTTACTAAAATGCCATCTAGGTAATTAAGTAAAAGCAACCACAATTTATTTTATGTTTTCTGGCAACTTATTAACAATTTCAGTGAATTCTGAAATTGTGAACACAAAGAATAATTTCCTTATTCAAATTCGATTAACTCCTTTCATGTAAATGAGCAGATGCCAGGAGTACAATGAAGTGCCAAAAAAAAGAAGAAGAAGAAGAAATAAATTACATATTAAGGTTTATAAGGCAATGCTGTAGGAGTTCAAAAAAGGAAATATTGTAGTAGCATACACAATAAATAGATAATAGATGTGTGTATGAAAAACACATCAGCTATAAATGAAAAGGCCCGCTGTGAAATGAGAAAGTATGAACTCAGGTGACATGTCCATGAAAATATAGTTTAAAAATGCCACTCACCCACAGTGAGCTGTCCTGTCAGCTGGCCAAGGTTATTTCGTGCATTCACCGTCACATTGCGGTCTGACTGTAAGACCAGAGGACTGTCCTGAAACACACACACATCAAAGACATAAACTGATTATAGGACCCTGCATAATAAAAGAAGATAAACAAGTTAAAGCAAGACAGGAAAAAGGAAAATAATGTCATGTTGTAATGTAATTTACATAAACCATACTCATTTAAATTTAAATCAGAATCATGAAAATAATAGATGTGAAGTTAATGTGTTCAAAATGAAGCTATATGTGATATCTGAGCTGTCAGAGACTGTGTGTGTGTTTGTGTGTGTGTGTGTGTGTGTGTGTGTGTACATGGATGAATGCACACTGGTTGGCCGGGGTGTGTGTCTGTGTGTTCATGCATGCAGGGGTGCATGCTGTGGATCACTGGATTCAGTGTCTTCTTGTTCTGTGCAACTTTGATCCTACTGACCTATACATCCTCTTCCACAACAGAACCTCTGCCGTGGCTCTGAATAAACACACACCCTACAATGCATCTTAACCCCAGTCACATTCATGAATGCATTCAATTATGAAATTACCTCATCATATATAAAGTCTCTATATTATTAAGAATGATTTTGTGTGTTACCTTTATAAACTGATCTGAGGCTCGATCTTTTTTTAATGCTTAAGAATCTGGGCATGAGAATTCAGCCTTTAGATTAGCTTCAAAGCACAGCGCTCCCTTTTGACATTGATCGACCTGCCAGCCAACCAGATCAATATATCGACAATGAAGTACAGTGAAGGTCCACAAGAGCAGGTTCCCCATTTCTGTGCTTTCTGTGTTTTTTTTGTTGTGTGGTTAGTGTGTGGCCATGTGTCTTCACTTGTGGACAAAAACACAGTCTACAGTTCACATAAGTAATAAACATGTAGTGACAGAATGGTTTTCATACAGTAGTATAGAAACATGTGTAATGGTTTAATCTTGACTATTTTCATTGGCAGGGCAAAAACAGATCAATCAACAAGAAATACTGTAATTAATTATTGATTATTATTATTATTATTATGAATAGTAATAATAATGATGATGATGATGAACAAGAGCAGGTTCCCCATTTCTGTACTTTCTGTGTTTTTTTTGTTGTGTGGTTAGTGTGTGGCCATGTGTCTTCACTTGTGGACAAAAACACAGTCTACAGTTCACATAAGTAATAAACATGTAGTGACAGAATGGTTTTCATACAGTAGTATAGAAACATGTGTAATGGTTTAATCTTGACTATTTTCATTGGCAGGGCAAAAACAGATCAATCAACAAGAAATACTGTAATTAATTATTGATTATTATTATTATTATTATGTATAGTAATAATAATGATGATGATGATGATAATAATAATAATAATTATTATTATTATTATACAGTTAACACACAATAAGAATTTATACAATATTATCTACAATTATTTTATTTTATTTTATTTTATTTTACTAATGTTTTATGGGGACTTTCCATAGACAATGATTTTTAGACTGTAAATACTGTATATTCTATCCCCTTACCCTAAGCCTACTCTGGACATTTCTGCTAGACATTTGGTCCCCACAGTGTAGACAAAACCTGACACACACACACACACACGTGTGTGTGTCGTAAAGTAATTTATTCATAAATTAAAACATCAGAATGTTGCCATCAAATATTTTTCAATCAAGTAAGCCTGCACTCCTGTGGAAACTCCCTTTACAATCAAAGAAGCTAAACTGTAAAGAATTGCTTATTTACATTGGGTCTATGCTTGCTGTACATAAAATAAGAGGACTTAAAGGATGTCAAAAAGGCACAGAAAGAAATAAACCAAGTCAATCATCCATGCACAGTACTTATAGTCACACGTCAGTGGCAGAAGCCAACTGTTTTATATTATAGTGAGGAGTACTTCGTCGATCGCTTCAACAATAGAAGCAGTTTGGAGCTGCAGTATCTGCACTTGCTGTCTCGCACTGTATAATTAGATCCAGATGATGTCAGTCTAATGGAGTAAAACACTATCTTCTCTAATTACCTCAGAAATACCCTCCTACCCAACACTACGTGTGCTGCCACTAGATGTGGGATGTTCAAAGCTGAGATGGACAGTATTATTGTTTTTGATCATGGGTAAATGAGCAGTGCAGCAGACGGGGATCATAAAAGGACACATTCAAATCAAAAGTTAGCAATAACAGGGTAGTGAAGGTTTATGCATATGATAAACTCATACAAGCAAGCTTTTACATTTTTATTTTAATTGCTCTAGCTTGACATAGACCTTCAACACTCAACATTCAGCAGTATGTTGAATACTTCTTTTATCTAAACCCAACACGACTGGCTTGTGAAATTAGTCACCTGGCGGCTCAGAAGCTGACACATGCAAATAACCTCCTAGACATTTACATGAAAAGAAGCCACTTCGGCTAGAGTGTTATCCTTTAATCTGATCTATATTTCCATTCCAATCAAACAGATCCAAAATCTGTGTCCACGCTTCAACGCCTCATTCTTCTCCTTCCATCCTTACACAATGCAAAGCAGGACACCGAATGAAGAGAGAGAATTTGTGTGAATGTCATTCAGGCATGACAATTCTGTGTTCCTCCCAGATGTCCACCTGTTCTTCATTATCTCTCTTTCATTGTTTTTCCTCTCGTTTAACGACACACTTCAATCCCACACACCTGCTGAGATCCTAAATTTAGACACCTTTTTTATCTGCTGTGGCGACCCCTGTGATGTCCTAACTCAGTGGGTTCTGTTTGATAGTTAATCACAAAATCATTGGTGGGATTAAATCCATGTAGACCTTGTTTCTCAGAAGTACTAAAACAATCATGAACTGTCCAGAAAGAATGGCACAATTAATTAAAATCAGTCTGTACTTTACAGTGTTTATGATCCCATCAATTTGGACATTACCAACTGACAGATACACAGCCCTAAACCAGGATAGACCTCCAACGTGTTTTACTGAAGGCCGCACAAGCACTCATTCTACTATCTCTCTCCAACTCTTCTTCTCACGGATTGTCAACGACTGGACCTAAAAACATCAAACTTGGATTTGTTACTCCATAATACTCTTTTCCACTGATTCTCATTCCAATTTTTTGACAACTTTTGCATATCTTACCCTTCTGAAAAAAAAAAAAAAAGATTTGTTGGCTTCTGCCCTTCCACAAAGTCCATTCCTGGTCAAACTTCTTCAGACTGTAAAAGGGTCAACTTGGCATCCTGATGAAGCTGCCAGATGCTGAGCCAGGTCCTTGGTGGACTTCTTGCAGTCTGAGAAACTTCTCATCAGATTTTGTTTTCTTGGCCTTCCAGTCCTTGACTTCTTCTGATTCTTCAACATTCTTCAAAATTATTTATAACAGCTTGAATACCACATCTTTTGTATCCAGTTTATTTGCTGATTTTCCTTTCAGAGTGGCCTTGCTGATGCAAAATTATGATTTTTTTTTTGTCTATCAAATTGTGGTCTTTGGCATTTTGAATGGGATTGAAATTTAGTCTTATACATATTACCAATCTTCCAAAGGATTATACTCATACAACATGTGTATGTAATGCTGAAGCATGTCTTGCACAAACCTACTATTTTATGTCAAAGTGACTGTTGTGAGAAAGGTCTAATACCTTTTACACAACAGTCATTTTGACATGAAACAGTAGGACAAATACATGGTTTAGCAATGACATTAATTGGGGTTCCATTCCATTTAGGTTTAAGTGTAAGGAGAGGTCACACTAAATACTTTGCCTTTTTTAACATTGCATACAAATTGTGTGTATTATCTGGTTGTATTCTAATAAAGAGACTGATAAAAAATGATGTGACCATATCATTATACCATTGCAAAATCAACAAATCTAATGGTAGCCAAAGACTTTTGCACAGAACTCTACAGTATATATAAATTACTCAAAATATTTTAAATGTAGTGTATGTGAAATGTGCAATCCCTTTTTAAATGGATAGTTCATCCAAAAAGAAAAACTTCTAAACAATACATGTCCATACTGACTTTAATCAATATGGAAAATTAAAAGAGAAACTGAAAAAAAGAGACATTTTTCAGAATGTATTCTTTTGTGTTTCACAGATGAAAATAAATCAGACAGGTTTGGAATAATATGAGGGTGTGTATGATAACAAAAAGTTCATCCGGTTATCATTTTACCCATTTAATTATTAATACAATTAATTAATACAAAGTATCTGTCTGTAAAACAACTTTTTATGAAATTTATATTAATACACATTGGAGGGAACCCTAAAAGACATTTAGGTTTTTTTTGGCCTTTATAAAGCTTGTTTTTATGGTTGTATTTTTTTTTTTTTTATCATTAAATTTTGAGAAGTAAAGATTTATTTTTTTTTTCATCATCAAATTTTGAAAAGTACAGAAATGACTCCTCTGTTGTTTTGCTTTTGTTAAAACACCAGCAGACATTCAGCACCATGGACAGCACAGCTGTAAGCATGGAAAGAAGAAACCAGCAAGAGAGCATTGCTGATGGCACATAGGGAGGCAAAACAGATGATGCAAGAGTAAGTTCAGGGTTAAAGCACTCACACTTGTCTACTTCTGGAGTAGAGAAGAAATTATCCAAGAAATCTCTCATCATGAGTAGGTGTGAAATGTCAGTCTTTTGCATCTTAAGAACTGTCTAACAACCTCACTTAAATTGCATCAGAGAGGTTTCAAAAGTCAAACATCATATTACACTAGTCAACATTTGAAGTGGATTAAAACCTTTCACTAAAGTTGTCCTAAAACCAAAATGCGTTCTTCTCTTAGAACAACTTTGATGAACTTTTTTGATCCACTTCAAATGTTGACTACTGCATGTCTTTTCTCAGAAATGTAATGAGACATTGAAATTACACTACTACTTCTCATATGATACAAACAAGTATGTATACTATAT
>NW_015536800.1:3850590-3855917 GCF_001515605.1 Sinocyclocheilus anshuiensis | reverse complement strand
TATTTATATATATATACACACACACACAGTATACATACTTCAGATCATTTATTTAAAATAAAATAAAAGTATTTTCTGACCCCAAAGTTTAGAATGGTAGGTACTGTACATTTTTGCAATAGGATTTCTGAACCTCATCTATCTCTCTGTGTTACCATTACCACTACACAAAACATTTTTTTAGTAAATAGCTAACAAAATTCATATTCTATTCATCTAGCCTTTAAGGAAACCTTTGCTATAGAGGGGGTGACACAAGGAATGACAAACCAATCTATCTCCCAGTGGAATAAAGCTAACAAGGTTCCATTTATGATACTATAAAATAGCAGAGAATGAATGTATGTTCCTTCTCCCTAAGGGGGGATAAAGCTTAAGAGCACATTTTTGCTTTTATGACGGCACGTCTTAGGAAAGACTCTCAGGGTAAGTCTTTGTGCCTCTCACAGAGCTAAGCACCATGGAGGTTCGGGTGGTCTTTCAGAGGGCAAGGCCAAATAACTTCACAGCTCAAGGCTTAAAGGTGAAATTTTTTTTCCCAATGTTAAAATAAATTTTTATATACCAGGGCAATGTGCAGAGACATTCTGTTCTGTACGATTTCAAAAAATTCTCCCTAGCAAAGTACCTGTTTATGATAGAAAAAAAATATGACTACAATTATTCTAATCTAATTCAGTATAAGGATATAAAAAAATATAATGGTACTAAATAATAATACTAAAATATAATGAGCTAAAATATAATTCATAATTTACATCTACCTATTTTTGACATCTTTTCTCCTCTTGATTCTTTATTCTGAGTTATAAATTCCTACCTCATATATTGAGTGTTGCAATTTTCAAAATTTTATAAAGATATGAATCAGTAAATTATTTCTTCAGGCACTTTATTCAAAACTACATTTTGGTTGCTGCACTGGTCTTCATACCCAAATAATTTCAGTTGTGTGATTCAAGCATATAAACACCTAAAATAGGTGCTCTAAGATGTAGACCAGTGCCAGTCACTGCTCTGGATGAGGTCAGCATGTAAGGTGGCCTTAGATTATGCACACACACACACACACACACACACATACACACACACACACACGCTTTTGAATTCATACATTTCAAGTGAAAGCCTATATTTTCAAGGCAGCTTTGGTGGAAAGAGCATTGCCAGTTACTGCCAAACAGCTGTTTGTGCATGACTACACTCTTAAAAATAAAGGTGCTTCATGATGCCATAGAATAACCTTTTTTTTTTTTTTGTCTAAATGGTTCCATAAAGAACCTTTAACATCTGAAGAACCTTTTTGTTTTACAAAAGGTTATTTGTGGTGAAAGAATGGTCTTCAGATTATATAAAGGTAAGAAAGAGATGGTTCTTTAAAGAACCTTTGACTAAATGGTTCATTGTAGAACCAAAAATGGTTCTTCTATGGCATCGCTGTGAAGAACCTTTTAAGCACCTTTATTTTTAAGAGTGCATGGAGAATTTGCCCTGCATGCCCCTGAATCACATTTAAACACAAACACAAATACTGGCTTTCATTGCCTTTGCTACTGTGCCCTGTGATGCATGATTAACACACATTTATTATTGCAAGGACAAACACATAAGCTGAAACACCCACATATAGAAAATATCTGTAGACTGTATAGTGCGATCTGGGCTTGTAACCAAAAAGCAGCGAGTCTGAAATCTGCATTAATGTAGAGGTGTTCAGTATAGAAGGTTGTTAGAACTATGAGCACAAAGGTATGATAAAGTTGTTTGGTTTTATAATAGTCCCTGAATCACCTAATCATCATCTAATTATTATAAACCAAAACCTAAATTAGACTCAGGTGTGTTTGGAAGCCCATACGGACTTAACAACAGATGTACAGATTTGACTGTTCCTTAAGCTAGGAATAAAAGTGTAAGTGTAATTTCATTCAATATCTCTTAAGTGTCTAAAATAATTTTATGTAATTTGGTTGTGCTCACAGGGGGAAAACGCAGACATTGTAATGATAGCTGACAAACATCACAGATGCAGTTTAAGCATGAATTACTATTGCAGTTTGGTAACATTTTATAGGTAGGTTCTTGTTAATGTGAGGATGTGCACTGATAAACGTAGATGCATTCCAGTTGACTGCATGTATTCTGGCTGCATTCACGAAAGTTAACATTGCACAACTGCAGATGCAGAAAAACCCACTTTTGAGTGAACAAAAAAAAAAAAACGATTTTCAAGGAACGCATGAAACATGCTTCTCATGTAAAATATCTAATTTAATATACAAATATATTATACAAAGTATATTATAATAATATTCGATTATATATTATAACAAAAAAAAAAAAGTTTTTCCCCCTGCTTATATAGCACCAGTGGACTGTTGTGAAACACTTTTCAGATCATTTATTAATAAAATATTATTTAATATAAGTTAAAATTACTTGGAACACAGTTTGCATACATATATCACTGCTTTGCTTACATACACACACATATGCATATACAGTACCGACAAACATTTTGCACTGTGAGGAATGAGATTATACTGCTCACACTCACAAAGTACTGCTGATCCCAAGTGACAAATGCCCTGCACTGATGTCTGGATAACATCCAATCTCTCGCAGTGGCCTTGGATGGAGTGGAATATGATTGGTTGCCATCCAGACTCAGAAATCTGAGTATTAAGCATTAAATCCAGCCTTATGATTAGTGCCAGTCTATAATGTCCTGCCCTGAGAACAATTGCCAAGACACTTTAGCAAAAACATTTATGAAGTTTCCACGAAACAAACATTGCAGAAGATTTATTTGATGCAACTTTGTAAAGTCTGTGTTTTTATGGTAAAAACGACCGTTGTAGAAGATTTATTTGATGCTATCCTTTACATAACGTTTTATTTTGTGGCTTCCATAAATCAATATAAGCAATGTGATTTCCGAGCACACAACAGATTGTTGTGTGTAAATTATTCTCTCTTCAAGGCCCAATCCTCGCTAGGCTTGGTTGCACACACAGGCACACACTTGCACGCTCAACACAAGTAGAAAGAAACTGGAAAGAAAGACTTGTCTGATTGGTAATAGGTTATTGATTAGCGAGTCAGTCCAATCCTATGGTTTGTTGGAAGTTTGAGCTCAACTAGCCAACCTGTTCTAAGAGCAATCAACAAAATAAAATGCTGACAAAAAAAACCTGAAGACAAATAAAATAATAATGTTGCTAAAAAATGCATATTTATTTATTTATTTAATTCTTTGAGTCTGATGAGTTTACTTTAAATGACACTAGTTCTGTCATTCTCTGCTGACAATGTAAAAGTTTCTACACTGTATTGAGCTAATATATTCCTATTGATTCCATAACCACAGCCTGTAAGACACATCACACACAATGAAATTCACATGCGATATAGCAAAACCACACAGTAATACAGAAATTGGCTTACAAGATGTGAACTTCATGTTTTAAAGATTAGCTAAACTACATCAGACAGGTGACAGTACTGTCAATGTGAGTTTTATATTATATATGATGAATAATAGAATGCATTCTTCTGAAATGTTCTTGAGAGGCAAGCTTAAAATTATAGTTTGACACGCACTGCTGTTTAACATTGTATGTTGAATCGCTTGATCTCTGGGTCTACATCTTATTAAAACAATAGTTCAGCCAAAGATGAACATTTTGCCATCATTTATCCACCCTCATGTCATTCTTAACCCTTTATTTTACTTATTTTTTCTTCTGTGGAACACAGAAAAGAGAATATGTATGGTCTTCTGAATCCATATCATAGTTTCATGTGAGAAACAGACCAAAATATTAAATTATACACTAAATATTCACTAAGGTAAGCAAAGAATAAAAGTGTAAACATAATTTTCATTCATTCATTATGTGTCTAAAACTACATACTATTTCATGTTGTTTGACTATCTTTACAGATCCTATTCAAGCGTCAGTTACATTTTTTTAGAGACTTTACAGGTTTTTGTTAACACTGGTTAATGACATGGGTATCATGAAGTGAAAATTAACATCATTTTCAAAGAATTAAAAAATATAGGTTAATCGTAATTAACAAATGGTAATAAAATCAATTTCAAACTTTTTATTATTTATTTATTTAAATATATTGAAGAAAACATTACTTTTAAATAATTTACTATATAATTACACTTAACTACACTCTAAAAACGGCTGGGTTAAAAACAACCCAATTTGGGTTATTTTGGCAACCCAGCGCTGTGTTGTTTTAACCCAACAAGTTGGGGTTTTATGTTTGACCCAGCATGCTGGGTTGCTTTTTTATGGTTTAAAATTACTACACTGCTAGGCTAAAATGAACCCAAATCGAGCTAGACATTAAACCTACAAATCTTGTTCATTTTAAATTCACTTTTACACACACAGAATGACTATCAAAAGGTAGATATTTATTTAAAACAAGAGAAAACAGTCAAAAGTAACATGCATGTAAGAAGAAATGCAGAAAAGTATGGCATTAACAGCTACAGAGTTTATAAATGAAGCATTGAACATATAATTTGTTATATGTTATATTTGAATATAACTTTTAAGATCAAATTTGACTTTTTTGATTCTGTATTTTTGAAGCTTGAAAATACTGATTATCTAGACTTTCAATGGATTAACAAAAAATTATGAGAGAAAATGTAAAATATCTTCATTTGTGTTCTAAATATAGACAAAAATCTTATAGGTTTGGGATGACACGAGGGCAAGTAAAGGATTTTTTTGTGTGAACTAGTCCTTTAAGAAAGGAAGACCAAGAATGATGACTCTCCAAATCAGACAACTCCAAAGTTGGTTTGAGTTCTGCAATGAAAAACACAGACATCAATGGTTTACATAAAATATGAACACATAATCATACTCTTGTTGCATCAAAATGCGAGGTAAGCAGGCAGGAGACAACAGAAACATTTATTTTCTAAAAATAACTCACATCAATCTCAAAAGAATGATGCTCTCCTATGCCTCTGGCTTTCAACATCTACAAAAACAAACATTATTTTACTCTTAGTATGATAACGCGATAACATGATGGAATTATGAACTTTACTTGCCTTAACCGTCTTTCCCTCTCTTCTGAAGAAGCTGAGAAAATCACCTCCTCACACAAGCAGGGTTCTGTGTTGTTAACTCCCAACGCGGGCACCCTTTATTACATAACGCTGTTTCCTTCAGGAAACTACATTCAATTTAACCGTGAAAAAAAAAAAAAGATAACGAATTAACATGTAAATATGTTAATAACTCTCTCTTAACACCTCAAAAAATTTAAATATTGTAAAATCTTAT
>NW_015536800.1:3826813-3850559 GCF_001515605.1 Sinocyclocheilus anshuiensis | reverse complement strand
CTTTCCTGCAGAGATTTGATCCAACCCTGATATGACTCACCTGCCTGTAGCCTTCCAGTAGTCTTGAAGACAATGATTAGCTGGTTAAGGTGTGTTTGATTAGGGTTGGAGCTAACCTCTGAAGGAAAGTGGCCTGGAAGGGCCAAGTTTGCCCACCCCTGCCATAAACCGTCTTTCACTCGCACTCGCTTCCATCTGAAGACGCTGAGAAAATGGCGGCTTCTCGCACTGGTATCGTCGAGATATGTCCGATGTTAACGTGACGTGCATGCTCTCTTTCATGTCCGCGTTCCCAACCCAGCACCTCTGGGTTATTGATCAAGACCAATTTTCAACCCAAAATCGGGTTAAATCAACCCAAAGTCCTTACCCAGCGGTCTTAACCCAGCATTTGGGTTGAAAGAATAACCCAGCGTTTTTTAGAGTGTACTCCTTTAAGACTCTCTAAATCTACTGCAGTTTAAACAAAATGCACTGCATTTACAAAGAACCGGTTTATGCAGTTTCATTATATGCATATAATTACAATTACGTAAACCTACTGTTAACCTAAATATATTCAATGACAATGCATGCACCTTCATACACATTCATACACACATTCATCTTTTCATCTTTCAGGCCCACACTCCTGTTAATTATGAGCAAGCTTTTTATAGATTCAAGCCGCTGTGTGGCTTTACAGCAACATAAAATAATGCATTGCTTTCCCAAGAGTATTTCTCACGCACTCAGCTAGATCTTTGCTCAGATCCCAGTGTGAGCACACCACAGGGACTATTTGTCACTGTAGTACTGATCAAACTCCTCCTCTTTAATACTGCTTATCTTCCCCTATTGAGCTTAATTTTACTGCCTCTCTATTGATACCAGGATGCTGTAAATGAGTAGTCCACATACAATCTTTTGATCCTCTAAGTTTTGCTGTGCAGGAAATGATCTAGAAACCATGCACAGCTAGTTTGTTGTTTTATCATCCTCGTGGGGAGATCTGGAGATCTAGAGGCGTATCTATAATCGTAGAGCAAGCACACACGTTACAATATATACTAGGAACATAAAATGGGGATGAGCAAGCAATAAAAGTGTGGATCATGGGGAGAGAAAACATAAAATGAGCCTTTTAATTTGTTCCTAGTCTTGCATGCTATATCACGATAATTGATCATGGAATTTGTATATCACAAGGGTGTAAATATTTGGGTAAACAACAAAACGAATCAACTCCATTCGAGATTCATAGGTTTTTCAAAATTAGAATGATTCAATTCACAATGAGATTTGATTAAATTCTCATTTTGATTAATTATTAAATTATGTAGTTTTTAAGTGCATTCATAGTAGGGGTGGGTGATATGACCAACATTTTATTTCACAATAGAAACAAAGGAAACAAGGGGAACAGGCTCTTTATTTTAATGCTGTAACTTTAGATGTAAGTGAAATTTCATAATTCTTAATTGCAATTTTGATACCAATAGCTAATACTAGCCTAATATACGGTAAGTAAAAGGTTGTTTCAGTAGATAATGTAGAAATGTTTAAATATAGAAAGATTCTGAGAAAACTTTCAGTCCCTGGAAAAGGTGTCAAACTACAATCACCCTAGAGACAGTCAAAGTAATTAGAACTTGTGGGGATCAGAAATAACCCTAGGAGTAACATCTGCACACTTTCTGCACTGACTAATGACAGTCTTCATGAATCCCACTATACAGAAATCACAAAAGAGGCACTTTGCTAAATAAAAAGCACTGCTTTCCGTAAATAATATTGCTGTCTGTTTTAACTTTGTTAAACACTGAGCAAATTATTTTTCTCAAGAATGAGTGTGTATTCAGGAAATGTAATAGCTAAAGATAATGGTGAATAAAACAGTCCTGAAGACTGTTCAGGACTGGCTATAGCTAAAGGAAAAGTTTTCTGACCAAAAACATCCAAATTGTGATTGAATAATGATGAGCCCAACATAGCAATATCTTGTTGTAAACAAAAATGCACAAATACCCTAACATTACCACAATACATAATATCATAATATTCATTCAATTATTTCAGCATAACATACAGTATATTTCAAAAGTTTTGAGTTAGAAAGATTTTTATTCAGCAATGATGCATTAAAATTATGTTCACATCATTCAAAAATAATAGATAGGTAGATAGATAGATAGATAGATAGATAGATAGATAGATAGATAGATTATAATTTAAACATTTAAGAAAAATTTAACACTGCATATTCCATACTGTAAAGTATGTAGCCTTGTAGATCTATACAGTAAATACCGTGGTGGAATATGCGGTAAGTATATATTAGCACCTAAACAAGCAGTCTTCAGATATTACATCTTATCACATTCTGGAAAGCCAAGGAAACACACAATGCTGAATAAATGTGCTCAATAAACCTGTGAATGAATATCTTATTGACAACATATGGAGAAAATATGGAGAAGCTTAGATAAGATAGCATTTCTACCAAACACCTTTTTTTTTATTTGCTCCAAAGTGTTATCAGAGACATAAAGCAACAGTTTATCTCAATAAAGCAGTAATTTTCCTTTTTTTGCCCTAAGAAAAGAGTGGAAGCAAATCTCCAGCAAAGGTTGTGCATCACTTTCTAAATCTAAAACGGAAAGATTATTTGGATTTATCGTTGTTAGCAGTCTCCGGGATTTCCTGCCCAGACTTAATTTCTCTTCAATTGCGCTGACACGCTCTTATCACCTCTAACATTTACCTCCGCAGTCCAGGTTGTACCCCAGGCCCTGCTAGCTAAACACCCAATGGCTAGCCTGCCCTTTTACACATGCTACATAGCCCCCGGCTAAATGTCATTAGTCTCCGATGAGGATCAAAGTTAAAATGGTCCACTAGCTTGTGTAATGTCAACGTGTAGCATTAATTAAAACCGTGTCTGTTTTTAATTAATTTCACTAACCGAGAGGGGTAGAGTTGATCCCGGGTCGGTGTTAGCGGCCATGTCACTGTGTAGCAGCAAACGAGACGAGGTATTCGAAATCTCAAATGGCGACCACTGGAAATTTGTAGAAGGCTGTGGTGATGTGAGATGTTAAGATGCAGATAGTGTTTGTATTTATTTGCTTAATTAACTGCGGCTCATTGTTATGGAGACAGTGACCCCAATTAGCTACGGCCCAAAATACTTCAGGTAAACACAAACCTATTTGGTGATGTTCCATCAATTGCTAATTTGTTAATTCACATGAATGCTGCCATAACAATTAGACATTGAGGGCTTTTAAGGTAGCAAGTCCATATGCAACAGTACAATGAATAAAAATATATGCCCTGAGTGATTTCATGTTCAGATCAGATCAAATTTGATCAAGATAGTGTACAAATGTTGTGATATTTTAAATATATATATTTTAAAATGTAATGTATTCCTGTGATGGCAAAGCTGATTTTTTTAGCAGCCATTATTTCAGTCTTCAGTGTCACATGATCCCTATATGAATCCATCTAATATGCAGATTTGTTGCTCAAGAAACATTCTTCTTACTGATGTTTTGAAAGCAGTCGTGCTGTTTTTTTTAATGAACTATTTTTGTTTTTTCAGGATTCTTTGATGAATAGAATTCAAATTCACAGTATTTATTAGAAATATAGTACTCAAAATTGTTCACACCCTTGGTAAATATGATCAAAGAAGGCTTTAAAAATAAGTCTGCAGTGTTTATCCATTACTTCATTCAGAAATAATAATAAAAAAAAAAAAAATCCTAACCTTTAATTGAAGTAAAACCCAAAAAAAAGTCAAAGTGGGGGAAAATCACATTATGAAATAAATTTTATTCTCTACAATGGCCGCAATTATTGGTACCACTAGAAATTCTTATGATTAAAATATCTCAGAAGTATATTGCCATTCATATTTGCATTTTTTATCACACCAGGGTGACTAGGAACATGAAATTATCCAGCCATGGAATCCTGTTTCAAAGGAATATAAATATGAGGGAAAACAAAGACCAAATTCCCTTAATACTCATTGATCACAATGATTAACATGTCCATGTCACTAGCAGTTGATGTTATCTCTTCATCTGTCGAATAGCATCATGTTGCTATCATATGCCCTCATAAACACGGTGCCCATCCCTCCTGTACGCAAAAACAATAAAAATGTGCTTCGACAGAACAGATTGTGCGACACTAATATAAGTAAAGAAACTATCACTCTTCGTTATGCCTGCTGCTCTCTGATGACACATCTGCCTTGTGTTTAGATGTTGGGTTACGTCTAACCAATCACAGCTCAAGTAGAGTTATCCAATCACATTACAACGTTGGACTTGTTCATCGAGCCAATTAAAAAGAGAGGTGGGATGACATTGCTAAGAGCTGAGAGGTAATTGCAGAGGTAACCTGTGCCCACAAGGCTTTTGAGAGTTTTTGTGCATCTGAGAGAGAGCGTGCAGAGAATAATTGATATTCTCCGTCATTCTTGGTTCCTGAAGGTCTGAACAGTCCCCATGTTTTATCATCCTGAAATGTTGTTAAATGTTAATGGGAACCTATTTTTACATGGGCCATTCCACCACACTCTCAACCCCCCTGAATAAAACATTAGTACTAACACACTGGCCAATGCTTGAATCCCTTGCTCTATGATTGCAGATACATTCAGTGTTTGGGATGGATGACTTGTGTTTACTAGCTGAATTGTCCCGTTTATTCAGTTTATTACAGGAGCGACTTAAATACTCTCTTTATGGCGTCAAGCTACTTTTCTGTTCTCGTACCAGCCAGAAATAACACCTGTAGTCATGTTAGTGAGAGCTACCAAAGATGGCAACTTCCATAACATCAGGAATTAACTGTGTTTGGTTAATGAGCACATGTTTACCAATCTCAATTTGCAAAAGTCTTCACAATTTACAATTATATAATAAAAAACCCCAATTATTTTCCTCACAATATTGCACTAATATCAGAGATGTGCCTGAAGCTGAATAACAAATTCTATGGAATAGTAGATATATCCAATAAAACATATTTAAAAAAGATCAATAAAATTGATAACTATAATGTGAAGTTTAGGAATAAAAATTGCACATTGTGGGACTGTGCGAAGGCAAAGCTAAATTTTCAGCGTCATTACTCCAGTATTCAGTGTCACGGGATCCTTCAAAAATCAATCTATGATCATGTGATGCTCAAGGAATTCTCATTAATATCACAATTAAAAACACTGCTGCTTAATATTAACTAGTATAAGCTGGGATGCTTTTTTATTGATGAATAGAAAGAAAGAAACCTTCTGGGTAGCAACCCAAACGCTGGGTCAAAACAACCCAATCGCTGGGGTTGTCCATATTTTACCCAATGCTGGGTTGTGTTTAACCCAGCATTTTTTAGTGTATATATGTATATATATATATATATATCTTAAAGACCCCATACTTTTGAATGGTAGTGCACATATTTTTCACTTCTTGAAATGTGTATTTTAATATTTTAAACTCTCAGAGTGAGATATACAATAAAAAAATGCTTCTATGTCTAACTGAATTCTCAAGCAGCCAGCATGCAGAATTCATGTATGAGATTGAAGTAGAGTTGAAGTTTCTGACTAAGAAGAGAGATTTATTTCTAAAACACCGCAAACAGGAGCTACATGAAAAAAAATAAAAAAGGTGGGGGACAGATTGTTTTGCTATCATAAAATGTTATTATGTTTATACTGTATGTCTGCTTCTAATAATGTTAAAATATATATTCATCTAAGTTTGTTTTTAAATAATTGTATACATTATACAAACATATTTGCTATGTGAAAACTATAGTTAATAGGTTTTGATTAAAGCCTACATATGGTTCTAACTGAAAACATATACAGATAATAGGAATAATAGGAATATAATATGAACAGGCAAAACATCTAAATAAACTCTAAAACTAGTTTTATGATGCATGCGAGAGATTGAAACGTGCAGACTCTTGTAGATATGCTGGCTCTCTCTTGTGCATTTGCTGCATTTTCAGTTTCTCTCATTCTCCACTAATCAGCCAAAAAAGTGAGCAGCTCTACCCTATGAGTATGTGGATTGTGTTTAGACTCCTGGGAAGGGATTTACAATCATTTCACCAATTCCTAGAGAATCTATCCATCATATTGTCTCAACATTTGTTTAAGGATGAAATAAAAGCGGATATTACTGAGGGGAGGAGAATGAGAGAAAACATCCTATTCCTCCTACATCATACAGAGTGTGGAAATAATGCCGACAACAGGAAACTTTTGTCTCATTTTAGCAACTCCCAATACAGACATTCTAGAAACAAGGCCTCAAGGGAGTACTATAGAGAAAGAGTGGGAGAGAAAGAGGGAATGATAGATAGTGCATATAAAGAGAGCATGGGAGAGAATGGTTGTGCAACATTCACAAGAGACAGAAGGTAGGGAGACAAAAATAAACTTTTGTCTTTGTGCCTATTGTGACGTATGCTTAGAACCTGAGAGGAACACTTATAAAACATGTACAAGACCTTTGTTATTAGTCACCATGAACATATAAGCATGCAAACACACACATACTTCAGGCTTTTAATGAATTAGCTTGTCCTAATGACATTACCACTGTAACCTGACTAACTCAGCTTTTTATACAAAGCACAGAGGGATATATGCTGAAAAGACATCCTTAAATAAGCACTGCAGAGTCGCTGTGACTTTACCACTACCCAGCCAACATGTATATGTGGGCCCCACATGGTTTAAGCTGGGTCTACATGGGTACCAAGTGGGCATGGTCCCAAAATGGGTGACTAACTCAGCTTTTTATACAAAGCACAGAGGGATATATGCTGAAAAGACATCCTTAAATAAGCACTGCAGAGTCGCTGTGACTTTACCACTAATGGCAAGAGATCTTGCTTTACCCTGTTCGTATATCCTGTTTCCTGTCCTGAATCTTGGTGAAAAACAAGGAAACAGCTTTGCATGTATCAGCATAATAATTTCAGCTCAAGAACTAAACTGATTTTGCAAAATAAACGCAACTATAAATGATGAAATACATGGTTAAATATAAAGCAGGATTAGAAGTACTACCATTCAAAACTTTAGGGTCAGTATTTCAGACACAAACTGGAAACGCTAGGGTCTTGTTGACTTCAAGTTGGCAATTTAGGATTGAGCCTAAATATTTCTAACCTTTTGTTTTGACAAAGTACGGTTGTGATTTCATAACTGCATGGCCAACCAGGAGTAGAACATAACTCAAAAATCATAATCAGTTCATAAAGACATTGAGACCAATCGTTTATGATTTTCAACTGTTAATACGTCAGTCTTGTCCTCAACACAGGGTCAAGAAAAATACAATTTCTGAATAGCAGCAGGCAGCTATTTTGAAGTCTGATTCAAATTCAAACATTTATGCAGGTTATTTGTCAGCCCAACAATGTCATAAAAATTTCAGTGTGTTTACTTGGTAGACAAGAATATATTCGAGCACAAACCCATTTTCAGTAAAGTGCCATTATATAAAATGTAGATTTTATTGCTATTTGCTGTCTTCAAACCACTTTTATTTTTGTATTGCTATTTTTAAAATCCCCTTCCTTTTTGCTGGGTTTAGAGTTGTAACTTTCATGTTTGTTTTTTTTTTTGTTTGTTTTTTACTTTTCAACCATGGTGGCTACATACTGTCACTTCTCCTGCTGCCCCTCATGTTCTGCATCTTTATTCATCCTTCTCTAGCACCTTTCCTTTCATATGTTTCATTTCGGTCTCTCTTTCATGAGTGCCCGTGTCACACATCATTGGTGGCCTCGTAGAAGCAGGGTGTCAATCCAGGCCATGGCACAATCCCTCTTTGTAGGAGACGCCAAAACAACTTGTCTGCAGGACTCAGCTTTACAGCTCAAGGCTCTCCTCGCAGACCAAGACCACCATGTCCTGTCCCCCGACCCCAAGCTTCTGGCTTTCTACACTAGGTGGATTAATTGTAATTTGCAATGTTGTACCCTCACAGTCATCTGAGGCGAACGACCCAAAATGGCTGTGGTGTTGCTGCGAGGGTGTGTTGGGATTTGTGGTGATGTGTTCTCAGTGGGGTGCTGAGGGTAAAAGCAAAAGCCCCTCGACAGGCTTTGATGTGCGCTGGTCATTATTGAGGCTAATCAGGAGTGTCATCAGCAAGCTAGCAACAAGCCAGTGCTTTGTTTGTGTTCTTTAATGCTAATCACTGTGGCTAACACATTAGGCACTTTGATTTATTGACTCAAGGACAAGGCTTCTTTATAAGTTTATCTGAGCAGTGGTAAATGGGTTTATCATTATTAATTAATGTGCAACCTAAGCAGGCTTAGCTGCAATTGTTTCTGCACAGTGTATCAGTATAGACTTAAGTACAGAGACTGCAACACCTCTATAGGTTGAGTTCCACTAGTGCTCCCATTACCAGTTCCGTTGGATACGGTTCCCCAACATGGGATAGCATATGCTACCTAATAATCTAAAGCAACAGGATTGTGAAAAGTTTACACCTTGCTAAGGTTGTGTTTCAAATACGATTGCTAAAAAGGCCTTCTGATTTTGTCAGTTAAAAAGATGTAAGTTACAACTTACTGTTGAGAAACAAGTGAGAGGAAAAGCACATGTACTATTAATAACAGCACTGAAGAAACACGTAAAAAGAGTATGATTGTTTCAGATAAGTCAATCGTAGTCAGTAATGTCAGGGACTGACCTGCCAGAGCTGCATGAGCTGAAGCAGAACAGTGATGGAACATATTTAAACTGAAGCACTGTTAGCAGGTTAATTAACTTACCCAAACACATCCTATAAATATGAGATTAATCACACATATACGACATAAAAGTAATATTGAAATTTGCCTCAAAATGATGCGAATAACAACTGTGACAACATTGTGTTTGTTATTGCTTAAATAAATATATAATAAGATGTAGTAAGTGTAAAATTGCAGTAAGAGTAAATTGGTCTAAATTTAATACATTCATGTTTTACTATGTTTAGAGGGAATTCATGTTTAAAGTAGATAGATTTAAACATGAATTGCCTTAACACATTAAAATGTTAAGAGACATTGATATATATATATATATATATATATATATATGTATGTATGACAACAATAGAATGATAGATAGAACAATGGAGCATTAGATAGACAGACACAGACAGACAGATAAACAGGTGGATAGATAGATAGATAGATAGATAGATAGATAGATAGATAGCCACAGTGATAACAGCCACAGTGTGTTGCAGAGAGAGATGCAAAGAAAAAGAAAAGGAAAGAGAATGTGAGAAATCGATCAACGACGTTGTGTTTACAATTGGGTGCTAAAGGTCAACAGAGGCCAAATACAAATGAACCGGAACATGATGCATGCGTACAGCAGCAGTTTGGGGAAGCGCCCGGCCCTGTGTACTTCTCTGCATGTGTGCTTGACAAAGAATGTGTGCCTGTGTGCTTGCTCTGTTCATTTTAGTGATCTACACTCTGTCCTGTCACATATATCAAGAGTTCAAGCTAGAATCCCCAGGACACTAACTCCAGCATCACAGCTGGTACCTGCGATGACAGACCAGTGATGTCTGAAACCATGCCAATTTACACTTCCTGTCAGCATGGTGGGTGTGCCAGCATTTGATGGAGAGTGCAAAAGAAGTATAAATGTCCTTAATTTTTTATAATTTATTGCTTGACAAAATGCAAATGAGATGAAAAGATGCTAAATAAAACATGCTGCATTTAAGCAAACCAATTCTCCATTATTTTAAATTATTTTTTTAACAGCTATTCCACAGCTGTTAAAAAGAAAGAAAGAAATAAAATCTTCACATAAGTATTTATTTCTTTCTTTCCACTATTAACGTAATAAAAGGTAAATATTGTAATACAGACAGACAAATTAGATAGATAGATAGATAGATAGATAGATAGAGCAGAGTGAATGAGCTGAACCTGTACTGCAGGCTGAAAAGACATCAGCCAGCAGATTTACTAGCTAAATGGCAGCACAGAGTGAAATAACTTCACTGTGAGATTTAGCAGGCAAAGTTCAGCAGGTTGTTTGAGCTGCTTAAGGTGGATTCAGCAGCGGTCCTGTCCCTGTGACCTGCTGCATCTGCCAAGAGAACAGGAGCAAAATCCTCGTACAAAAAGTAAACCCTAATCACTTAGTTTGCTGACACTACTTTAAAAAGTCCTATTACTCTGGGGTTTTTTTTCATGCTAGTGGAAATAAAAAAGTACAATGTTTGAAGATCTACCAGTACCAGGGAATATAATAAAGTACCACTTGTTTGAAACACAGAACTGAGATAATGCTCTTAACAAAAAAACAAAAAACAAAAAAACAATCAATCTAAATATGCTTGATCTCCAAAGACTTTCCCATCACACATTTAGAAAACGAGACTGTACTTCTTACCCATCTGGATTTGATCTCTTTCGCATAAAGTGGAAGGAGGAACTCCGACACTCCCTCTAATCTGATGCCCTCTTTGGTTACACGGAGATTTCCCATGCCATCCTTGACGGACAGAGAAAAAAAAAGAGAGAGTTTGTCATGTTCGTGCAAATATATGATTGTTTAACAGCAGATTTATGCTAATGATAAGGATTGTTTTCTCTGATTATATTTCACTGTAAACCATACTGAGTTTAAGGAAACTCATCATATAAATCTCTCATGCAAACTTGTTTTCACCATGGATAATAAATAAAATAAATAAAAGTAATAAACTTGTGATTCGGGGGTTGGGGGGGGGGTGGTTGAAGGGGGATAGTGAAATATAACTCACAATTGGGATAAAAACAAAGTTCCTATCAAAAAATACAAAATTTGGTTAGTTCTTTTCTCATCTGTAATTTTTATACAGTTACAGACACACATTCAGTCATTAGCCACTTCAGTTTTCATATCAAAGGAACTGGGAGTTTCATTACATGCAGCGTTGGCGTGCTTTACATTGTGAAGCATGAATTAGTTAGATTTATATGATCTTGCTTTTTTGAATGAACACTCTTCTGCCTTGTAGAGAACGCAAGGTATGGCATATGGCTGTCAAAATATATTGAAAAAAAAATCTATTTAGTTAAACAGATAACTAAACCAGTTTACTCCCACATCTCTGTATTCTGCTAAATGTATGTAAACACTCGGATATGGCAGATTGTGGATTTAAGCATCTCTCAAAAGCAGTTTCTCTCTTCAATTTGGGTTGCACAAAGAGAAGCCCTACAGCTATTTCCCATCTTCCTTTTCCCAATTTACTTCTCTACTTCCCAAATGCCATATTCTCTCTTTCTTCACATCCCTTTTTCCATCTTCCCTTCTCATCACATTCTCCAACCAAGTAACCAAGAGACTACATTAATGACGTCAAACTTCAGTCCATGTTGTTAATATTTTTAAAGAGACTGGAAATTGTCGAAAGAGAAAGCGAGCATGTGTTTTTTTTTTTTTTCGTTCTGAGCAATTAATTTCTAAAAACAGCTTTTAAAATTATTCTACCTTTTTATCACGTTGACCTTTTTCTGTTTAACCTGTTCATTTTATCTTTCAAGAGTACATTGTGTTCTTGGGCAACATTAATGAGTCAGTTACTAGAGAAGTTGATTTCACGGTTGGCTCTAAAAGCATTGTTTCAGAATTAGCACATAGAGCATTATAATTACTGCATGTGAAAGCACTGTCAGAAGATGAGGACTTTAAGTCTTGTTCCAGCACCATTTCAGGTCAACTAAAAGCTTGAAAGGTGGACTCTGTTAACCTCATGTTATTCTTTGGGAAACTAGACCATGGCACTGCTGTCAAACAGGAGTTTAAAGAGTGAACAATGAACACCTGCAGATGATGAGATTTTTCTTTTTTGCCAGCTTTCCATTTTTAGAGAAAAATAAAACATTGAAATGCATTATCTAATATTGATGATAATAATAATAATAATAATAATAATAATAATAAATGTCTCTTGAACAGTAAAGCCCCGTTCACACTACAAGCGACACGCAATAGCAAAGTGACACAATCCCATTAATTTCAATGGAGAGCTGGCGATTTCCGGCGACACGAGCGATAGCAAGCGACAGTGACCGTTGGCGACCGGATGGGGCGTGTCCAGTGACGCGACAAAGTTCAAAATCCTTCAACTTTATGCAAATGAAGAGCGACTTTCGGGAGCGACAGCCAATAGGAAAGAAGACGGTATAGCTCATGTGATCGTTGTCTTCTCAGCGCCGTAGATAAACATACGCAATGGAAGAAAGAGTTCATGTGATCATTCTCCTCTCAGCGCTGTAGATAAACATACGCAATGGAAGAAAGTAGGTTCTGTTTCTCATTCATTTTCATTTGTATGTACGGATTTTATTTAGATTATATTTAGTCTTTTGCCTCCAAAATGTTTGTACTTAGCGGCAAGAAACCTGTTTCGCTGTCAAGGCAACCAATACCAAAGTCGCTGCTAGTGTGAACGGGGCTTTAATCAGCATATTACAATGATTTCTGAAGCATCATGTGACACTGACGACTGAAGTAATGATGCTGAAAATTTAGCTTTGACTCACTGGTCTCGAGTCCCACGGAGGAGCTCCAGAAGGATAAAAGGAGGAGTGACTTTATTTTGTGTTATTTTATTAAAATCTTTTTTTTTTGTGCTATTTTATTAAAATATTTTATTAAAATCTTAAATGTTCTCCGGTTCCCGCCTCCTTCTTCCCATGACTACGAACTTTGTTACATTGGTGCCGAAACCGGGAGGAAGGAGGGACACGCTGCCAGAGATCCCTCGACACTGTGGTGAATCCGCGGTGCCATCGAGCATGGCGGAGCAGTCTGCCGCCATGGAGGCTCGAGGCGGTGGGCTGGAGGGAGTTGCCGGGGGGGCAGACGAACTTGCTGCCGGCCGCCTGGGCTGTGGAGGGACGGCGGGGCGGGGCCGAGAGCCGTGGGAACGGAGCGAGGCCGGTGGAGTAAATGATAATGCACGACACCTGCGCCACTCACCGGTCTCGAGTCTCACGGAGGAGCTCCGGAAGGATAAAAGGAGGAGTGACGACAGTGTAGGACGAGAGAGGACCAGTCCTGGACTTTATTTTGTGTTTTGTGTGCGGCATTCGTCTGCGAGGGGCTGCCGCTTTACTTTCATTTTGTGTTTGGTTATTTTATTAAAATCTTAAATGTTCGCCGGTTCCTGCCTCCTTCTTCCCATGACTACGAACTTTGTTACAACAATATTACTGCTTTTGCTGTATTTTGGATCAAATAAATGCAGGCTTGGTGAACAGAAGAGACTTCTTTAAAAAAACATTAAAAATCTTACTGTTCAAAAATGTTTGACTGGTAGTGTATATACAAACCTGAAAGAGTACCCTGGCACATTTCCACCTAAGAAAAGGGAGATATTAGCAAACTGGCACAATAAAACCCACTGGCTTTCAACCAGGAACCACTAATGTCAGTGATAATGACCTCAAAACAAAAACAATGATGAGGCAACAAAACTAAACTGCTCATAAATGAATCGCAATGCACCTTTAGTCGCCAGGTGCATGCAGTTCCTATATTTGTCCTGCAACTATCCTGGTCTGTCTGATATTCAGTATTTTATTCACAAATGTTATTCACATGCTGATGTTAATTTTATTTGTTTATATTAAAAAACTAGCCAGATTGGATTACGTTACTTTGAAATGCTTGTTGGCTCTCCACAGCTCCAGTACTGGCTGAGCACTGGCAATGTTGCAGTAAAAAGGTGGTGTCAGTCTGGACCAGTTCAATAACTAGACATTCTGTCAATCAGTGGCCACTTTGAGAGATTCAGGGAGTGACAACAGTGTCAAGCGGGGCCTTAAGGCCTATAACTTGCTCGTATTTTAGTGCTATTACAGCTTGCATTTCTGCTTCAACTGGCATGACAGCGGTTTGTTACCATCAACTTCCTCGACAGCAGCAGCCATCAGTTGCTGTTCTCTCAGCTAACATTTGCAATTTCAGCACTTCTCTCTATCATAATCAACTGAACGGCTTCTGCTGATCATGCTGGACTGATCTTGTTAAGATCAAACATCTCTGTTGTATAAGGGCAAAAAAAGGAAAGTGGAATCTCTTAGTACCATTACAGCTTGCATTTCTGCTTCAACTGGCATGACAGCGGTTTGTTACCATCAACTTCCTCGACAGCAGCAGCCATCAGTTGCTGTTCTCTCAGCTAACATTTGCAATTTCAGCACTTCTCTCTATCATAATGAACTGAACGGCTTCTGCTGATCATGCTGGACTGATCTTGTTAAGATCAAACATCTCTGTTGCATAAGGGCAACACGATCCCATTCATTTGAATGGAGAGCTGGTGATTTCTGGTGACAAGAGCGACAGAGGCCGTTGGCGACCGGATGGGGTGTGTCCAGCGACACGACAAAGTTCAGAATCCTTCAACTTTATGCAAATGAAGAGTGACTTTTGGGAGCGACAGCCAATAGGAAAGAAGACGGTAGAGCTCATGTGATCATTCTCCTCTCAGCGCTGTAGATAAACATACGCAATGGAAGAAAGTAGGTTCTGTTTCTCATTCATTTTCATTTGTATGTACGGATTTTATTTAGATTATATTTAGTCTTTTGCCTCCAAAATGTTTGTACTTAGCGGCAAGAAACCTGTTTCGCTGTCAAGGCAATCTGAAGGATCATGTGACACTGAAGACTGGAGTAATGATGCTGAAAATTTAGCTTTGATCACAGGGATAAATTACATTTTAAAATATATTCAAATAGAAAGCAGTTACTTAAATACTAAAAATATTTCACAATTAAGATCAAACATCTCTGTTGTATAAGGGCAAAAAAAGGAAAGTGGAATCTCCTATAATACCAAGGGTGCTTGTGCTACGGTGTTTACAACCCCAATTCCAAAATCTGTGATTTGTTAATTCTCTTTTACTTTTATTTAATTGTCAAAAGTACAAAGAAAATATCTCCAATGTTTTTACTGACCAGCTTAAATGTGTTTTGTAAATATAAACAATTTTTGATGTTGATGGCTGCAACCTACTTCAAAAAAGTTGGAACAGAGGCTAAATAAAAGTGAAAAGGTTATAGAATATCCAAGTTAAATTGTTTTGAAACAGTCCACAATAAGCAAGTGAATTGGGCATACAAAGAGCATCTCAGTCTTTGGCAGCAAAGCCACTTTGTGCCAAATTTCATGAGTAACGTGTCAAACAAATCAAAAATAACATTTCTCAATGCAAATTCACAAAAAAACATAGGTCTTTCACCAACTACCATACAGTACATAATATTGTGAAAGGATTCAGGGAATCCAGAGAAATCTCATTGCATATAGGGCAAGGCAGGAAACCTTGGATCTGAAAAGGTGAATTTGCATGGCCTTTGAGCCCTCAGATGGCATTGCATAAGAAACAGTCATGCTGCGATGTTCAATATAGCCACATGTGCTCTCGAGTACTTCAGAAAATCATTGTCATTTACCACAGTCTGCAGCTGCATTAAGAAATGCAACTTGAATCTCTGTTAGGCAAGGAGAAAGCTATACATTAATTCTATGGGGGTGCATCAGTGCAAACGGCATGAGAATTAAACAATAACTACTATGGACTGATGAGCAGCTGAAGTCTTGAATCAAGAAAGATTGGACAAAAATGTTGCATGCAAAACTTTAGCAATTAGTATCCTCATTTGTCAAATGATTAAACATTGTAATTAAAATGACAGTTGATGTGACAGAATTTTAAAACATGCCTCTGTTCCAGCTTTTTTTGGAGTTTGTTGCAGCCATCAAAATAAAAAAAATGTTTATATTTACAAAATACAATTAAGTTGGTCAGTGAAAATATTGGAAATGTTTTTCTTTGTACTTTTGTCAATTGCGTATTTTTTTAAAGAGAATTAACAAAACAACAGTTCAATATACAAGAAGACAAATAAAGTACTAATACAGCTATGTGTATTTATATAAATGTATCATCATCATCATCATCATCATACCTACCTACAACACCAATACTTCACATTTAAATAATTTCTTGGGAGCTAACTTCAGTTAGAATGATATTTCAATGTACACCCATTTCCGTGTGTTAATGCTGTTTGCAGTAACCTATGAAGTCCCCTTCGCATCATGCAACTGGGTTGTACGCCCAACGTAAAGTATTATGACAATCAACAAGCCTTCTTGAGCTTAGTTACTCTAGTTCAATCTCCTCTGGCGAATACCACAGTGCTGTTTGTTGCTAGTAGAACAAAAATGCAGCTGCAAATTGAATGACTGCCAACATGAAGAATAAAAGCCCACAAAATATAAATAATGCCTGGGGGTTACAAACTTTGCTTTGAAATACTAATAAAGGTCTTTATTGAATTTTAATTTAACGTGGAGTTGACTTTGGAATTTTAATAATAATAACCTATTACAAGGTCACGACTTTATTTATTTTCACTCTAGATTTAACTATGCTTTGCCAGGCACTGGTGTACTTTGGATCAATGTCTTATTGGATTTAAACAACCTTTTCTGGATTCTGCTTTTAAAAATTAATGTTTCAGAACAGCGGAAAATAATGCAAACTAGCAGTTGTGTCCCCCCACACACAAACACGTACACACACACACAGAGTCACCTCCCGATCACCCGCTTGGGAGGTGCTATAATGTAAGTCCTTGTTGTGAGTGGATCGATGTGGTAGACTTGCACAAATGACTAAATAATAACACTGAATGGGCTATGATTAGCTAAAGACCCCGGCGAGGAGGAGCTTCAGAGCAGAGCCATGATCAGGCTTTTAAATCAAGGGTAGTTTACTTGCTATTTGGCCAGATTTAAAAAGCCACTTAAAGTTCACTAATTGCAAGGACAGCCCCATCAGAATACTCTGTTTAAGAGCCTTTCTCAGAAACACATGGGTGGAATATCAACAAATGTCCAAGTCCTGGGATTTCAGCCAAGGATCAAACTTCAAACATTGTGTTAGTGTCCAAATTTATGTTGTTGAGTTTGGCCACTAAATTGGGACAGCATAACACAGACAAGTCTATAGAAGACCAGATAAATTGCATGTTATGGATGCAATGGATGGATGGATGTGATGGATACATGTGACGGATGGATGCATGAATGATGGATGTGATGGATGAATGCATGTGATGGATGTGTTTGATGTACTGTTGGATGGATGCATCTGACAGATGGATGGATGTTATGAATGGATAGATGCAAGTTATGGATGGATGGATGCATGCGTGTAATGGATGTAATGGATGTAATGGATGGATACATGTGACAGACAGATGGACACGTGATAGATGGATGGATGGATAAATACGTAAGTTATGCATACTATTGAAGGATGTATGCATGTTATGAAAGGATGGTTGGACACATGGGTGGATGGATGTAATGAACAGATACATGTGACGAACACATGGGCACATGTGATGGATGGATCCATATTATGGATGGAAAGATGGATGCAAGTTATGGATCAAGGGATGCATGCTAAGGAAGAATATGCATGTTATGGATGGATGGATGCATATCATCTGAAAGGATAAATACAAGTTATGGATTGATGGTTACATTTTAAAGAAGGATGTATACATGTCACAGATTGATGTATGGTTGGATGGATGCATAATATAAATGGAAGGATGGATGCGAGTTATGAATGCGATGGATGGATGTGATGGATACATGTGATGGATGGATGCATGGATGATGGATATGATGGATGAATGCATGTGATGGATGTTTGTGATGGACAGCTGGATAGATGATATGGATGGATGGATGGATGGATGGATGCAAGTTATAGATGGACGGATGCATGCCATCTAATCGATGTAATGGACGGATGCATGGGACAGCCAGATTGACACATGTGATAGATAGATAGATGGACGGAAGGATGGATACAAATTATAGATCTATTGTTGCATGTTAAGGAAGGATTAATGCATGTTATGGATGGATGGGTGGACATGTGGATGGATGTAATGAACAGATGCATGTGGCGGACACACGAGCACATGTGATGGATGGATCCATATTATTGGTGGAAGGATGGATGCAAGTTATGGATCAATGGATGCTTACTAAGGAAGAATGTAGGCATGTTACAGACGTATGGATGGATTGATGGATGCATATAATGGATGAAAGGATAGATAAAAGCTATGGATTAATGGTTACATGTTAAAGAAGGATGCATGCATGTCACAGATCGATATATGGATGGATGGATGTATAATATAAATGGAAGGATGGATGCAAGTTATGGATCGATGGTTGCACGTTAAGGAAGGATGGATAAACCGGTGGCTGAATAATAGATGGATGGATTGCTCAACAGGTGAGTGGATGGATGGATGGTTAGATGGATAAAAGGGTGGATGGGTGCATGGATGGATGGATTTACATGTGGGTTAGAAGATGGATAGATTTTAGTTAAAAAACTAAGAGTATATTGTAGAGGCCTGATTGATAGATTGTTGCTGTAAAAGTTCCATGGTCTTTGAGCTTAAACCATTGTCAAAGCCTTACCCACAGAGACTGTGAGTGCCACACAGCAAGATTTTCACCACAAAGACAGGCTGTATTATTATAAACAGGTCTCCTGCTGAAAGGAACAACAAAGGGGAAAAAGAGCAATATACAAAGAGAGAAAGAACAAAACAAACATGAAAGGGTGATCGTGACGGGCAGCATGGGTAAGAGGGGGCAAGCCTGCTGAGACAGCAAGATATGAATCGGTCCCATGCATTATGCTCAGCATAGGACCTGACATCTTTTAATCAGCTTCTAATACACTGCTGTGTCAAGGTAATGATTCTTTGTGGCTGGGCTAATTGGACAAACATATCATAGCCCCTCCAACTGTGCACGCATGTGTGATTGCGTTTGCCTGAGTCTTTCCACACAATCACAGAGACAGCAAACACAGAGTGTGGGAGGAACTGGTGAATCGGTGTTCTAAACTAAGTGATAAAGAGTCTAACTGCAGTTGCATTTAGAAAATATGAATGTTATCAGCACAAGAACACTCCAGAAACCCAACAAGGATGATGCACAGTCCATCATCTTCTGACGCATCTGACTTCATGCCTTAAATGTCAGGCTGGGAATTGATTCCAAAAAGATTTTATTCTGAGGTGTTGGGAATCTAGAATTGATTCCAAATGTTTAAATTAATACCATCAATTGTAACAGAAAACAGCCATTCTTGTTCCTCTAATCTTTCAAAAGGAGAAAACAATAAATAAATACAATAAATAAAATGAAAACAACAGTGAGGAACTGATTCTTACAACTCTGTCGATTCCAGAACCAGCAATAGGAATCAGAATTGATTTTAAACATTTTGGAATTGAACAGCCAGACTTAAATGTGCTGAAAGCAATGAATTTAAAACACACACATATCACTAAAATACATATAATAAAAAGCAATGTGATCTCATGATAATCTGTATGTATTTTATGTCAAATGTGGTTCTACAAAACGTACATTTACTTACGTTTTTGCAGACACTAAAGCGTACAATACTGATGTATTTACAGCATTTAAACATAAAACAAATTATTAATGTATGAACAACTTTAAAGACTTACAAAAGTAATCGTTTTGAATACTGAAATCACGACATTACTTTTATTATTATTGCACTCAGTTGTCCTGGTATTACTGGTTTACTTATTTACTTAATATGAAATGATAACATAAATGTTTAGTTTTGGGGGTAGGTTAAGGGGGTCTAAAAATCTATATCACTTATCGATAAAATGATAAAAATGACATTGATACAAATATCTTAATGATATAAAAGATTTGTAAATATGTTACATATTTTAGCTAAAAATATGTGGCAATATTTATGTTTAATGTTGAAATATGTCCAAATTGTATGTTTCAGCATTAATAAAAGCATACAAAAGTGTATGGTTTGTGCTTGTAAACATTACGAACTACTACCTACGTATAAACAATAAGACCAGGCTGTAAAAAGTTACATTTAACAAAAAAATAAATACATAAAATCAAATGTCATATGTTATAGTATAAAAATAAATCATAACCAATTATGCCTGTACATAAGTAGTAGTACATATTTTGAACAACTTTTCTGCAGTCAAAACTCTGGCTCAACTAAACTATGCATACATTTTGATGGGGGGTAGCTTGATATTGGAAAAGTAAAATAACATATCAAAATGTTACAAATCTTAAAGAAAAAAAAAAGTAAAAAGCATGGTTACATTTTGTTCCCCCAAAACATCATACCAACACAAACACATTGGCTCATGCTTCAGAATATGCTTCAGAGAAGCTAAATAAATACTGAACATTCAAAAACTCTCTTGACATTAAGACACAAGGTAAAATCGAGCTAAGTATGCTGGGTTCATGCTGGGTAAGACTGGTCACAGAGAGCATGAACATGGACTGAATGGAGCTGATATGAGTTTAATGCTGAGCTGTTTGAGGCTATTGAGAAGGACCTGTGTGATTCTGAAGAGGGTTGCTAAGAGGTGAGATGCAGGTAGAGAAAGAACTTTAAGGGCTTCTGTTGTATGCCGCGCAATTTGTACGGTAAACAACTCACTCCCAGACCTGTACGCAAATGGGAATGAAAGCAAAACATTCTGATCAATGAACATGTTCCTTTTATTCAGCTCTCTTGACATAACCATACACATACACACACACATGAATTAAAAACAAGTCCAGGCCACATTCAGACAAATTTTGACATAAGATTCACATTCAGACAAATTCTTACATAAAAAGCAATATTTTACAATTATTGCTATTGTACAAGCATGCATTTTTATTGTAGATGATAGAGGGAATTTTCTAAAGTGCGGACATGGTCAGCAATCAGTCTAATACAAACTATTTATTATTCATGCTAACCAGCTAAACATTTGCCCCTTGGGTAGAATAATCTTAGAAGTTGTGCACAAATGTCCCCTGCATGACCATAACTTTTCAAAATGGCAGAAAAGAGCCATTTCAACAAGGACAGATTTCAATAATGTAATGCTATATAGCAATATCGTTTAGCTATTGCCACAGTCATATTCATTCTGTTCAAAAGTTTGAGGTGAGGGAGATTATTTTTATTTTTTAATGCCTTGATGGATTTGTTTCTCAGAAACCCACAACTTTTTACTTCACAAGATTGATAGATGTCATGTGGGTTGTTGCATTGTTTTTATCAGTTATTTTTAACTCTCATTCTGACGGCACCCATTCGCTGCAGAGGATCCATTGATGTAATGCTAAATTGCTCCAAGTCTGTTCTGATCTAGAAACAAACTCATCTACATCCTGGATGGCCTGAGGGTGAGTATATTTTCAGGATTTTTTGTTGTTGTTGTTGTGAACTATTCCTTTTTATTCAGCAATAATGTATGAAATGCATGTTTTAAATCAAGTGACAAGTGACAAATAAGATATATATATTTTCACAAAAAAGAAAAAAAAAGTATCAGTTTTCCTAAAATATTCTTATTATTAACTAATGATAAGAAGAGATGTTTCCTGAGCATCAAATCAGCATATTAGAATGATTTCTGAAGGATCATGTGACACTGAAGACTGGAGTAATGATGCTGAATATTCAGCTTTGCAATCACAAGAATAAATGACATTTTAAAATGAATTGAAATAGAACGGTTATTTTAAGTTGTAATAATATTTTACAATATTACTATTTTTTACTGTACTTAGATCAAATAGACTCTATCTGAAAAACATTAAAAACCAACCTTAAACCTTTGTACAGTAATGTAAGCAGTATCTTCCAGCAAGCACATGAAGGCAGTGTAATTGTTCTAGCAAGTCCTACAGAGTACATTACTCTTATTGCAAACAAGCTAAGAAAATTCTGCTGTTCCCCTTTAAAAAAACAACAACTAAGTTTTACAAAGAAATCAGCGCATTAAACTATGGCTGTCTTTCAATTTACTCAACCATTTGCTAAAGCAGCACGCATTTACAAGCCTTCTGCTGACCCTTTGAACTCTCCGGGGAGCATTAAGCCTGATGGGTAGGTGATATATACTGCAGAAGCGAAGTGAGAATTCAGGTGTGCCTCGACTAAAAGTGCTGATTGGTGTTTCTTAAAACAATACTGAAACAGCTAGTCCTGCCATTATTCACTTTTCAGTGGATTAGCTGTCAAAAGAGGCAGCAAAACAACACCCTGCTCTGAATATCTCCCACTCTCCAGACCTCTTCTCACTACCGATACGGATCAGTGCAGTCAGCAGTCTTTCGCTTTCTCACTCCCTCCATCTACACACACACACACACACACACACACACACACACACACACACACACACACACACACACACACACACACACACACACACACACACACACACACACACACACACACACTCTCTTTCCACCACACACACACACACACACACACACACACACACACACACACACACACCAAAAACAGCATTAACGTGGATCCGCGCCGTATGTGTCAGAAATAGTGGACTAAACAGGGAAGGCAACATTAGATGCACAAAGCAAGCACACACAATTATTTATACAAAGAGCATGTCTCGCTATGACAGATCAGTGATTACGAGAGCCATATTGTCTCAACATCTGTCCCGGGTTTTGTCATAGCTCACTTCTGAATCAACATACTGTCATCACCACTGGCCGGGAAACAAACACGTCAGAAGGAAGTTTAATCTATTAGCAACTAAGAAAACACACACAAACATGCTGGTGGTTCATGCTGGATGAACTCTAAACGTTCCTCATCCAAGTATATTATCATACAATCAGCTTTTAAACATGATCATTCTGTATTTGCATAATTACGAAAGTAGAGTTTTGTAACAGTGTTGTATAACCTACCAGAATCGCTGGCGAATTTGTTTCTGCAACTTTTAAGCTATTATAGCGACAATTCCCCTGGAGCAACATGGTTTTAAATTCAACAAATTCAAATCATAATTGACACCATTTATTTTCTTAATACGCATTCTGGTGTTATTCTGCACTGTTCATCCGTGCACGTTATTCAAAAGAAGAGAAAAATTGGATTGAATGGGCCTTTCTGAATTAGCAGTGTGACTCAGAATCACTCAGTCAGCGAATCGTTTAGTTTGCAATTGACCCCTTTCACTAAACCACAAGTCATTTTTTTTTCAGTTGTGTCCGATAAGAAACGAACAGGGAATCATTACTGTGATGAATTTAGGTTCATGAATCAGTCTATTTAGTGACTGGTTATCGTGTTTTTTTTATTATTTTTTTTTTTTATATATGCGAATATGAATACATACAAATGTGTTGTAATACAATAAGGGGACATTCCATAGGTGTAATGTTTTTTATACTGTACAAACTGTACCCCTAACCCTACACCTAAACATACCCCTCACACAAAACTTTCTGCTATTTTAGATTTTTAAAACACTTAAGATTTAGACACACTAAACTTGTTTTCCTCATGGGGACCTAAAAAAAAGTCAAAAGGTTAAAATTTACTGGTATTACTATACTTGTGGGGACAATTGGTCCCCATAACATATTGAATACCAGTACACACACACACACACATATATATCACAGCGTGCCGATATACAGGTGCATCTCAATAAATTAGAATGTCGTGGAAAAGTTCATTTATTTCAGTAATTCAACTCAAATTGTGAAACTCGTGTATTAAATAAATTCAATGCA
>NW_015536800.1:3826404-3826675 GCF_001515605.1 Sinocyclocheilus anshuiensis | reverse complement strand
TCACCAGACCTGAACCCCATAGAGAATCTATGGGGTATTGTCAAGAGGAAAATGAGAAACAAGAGACCAAAAAATGCAGATGAGCTGAAGGCCACTGTCAAAGAAACCTGGGCTTCCATACCACCTCAGCAGTGCCACAAACTGATCACATCCATGCCACGCTGAATTGAGGCAGTAAATAAAGCACAAGGAGCCCCTACCAAGTATTGAGTATATGTACAGTAAATGAACATACTTTCCAGAAGGCCAACAATTCACTAAAAATGTTTTA
>NW_015536800.1:3819259-3826181 GCF_001515605.1 Sinocyclocheilus anshuiensis | reverse complement strand
AATTTGAGTTGAATTACTGAAATAAATGAACTTTTCCACGACATTCTAATTTATTGAGATGCACCTGTACAGCCATATTGCACTGCTACGAATGTGATGTTGCGTTTATACAACATTTCGATGGCACAAATGTGTAAATTCATAAGAAACAACAACAGAGTGTCTTTAAAGCCCCTCTTTTGTGCAAATTACTTCCTTGCGCCACGGATTCTAATGTCAAGTTGACAGTTAAACAGCTGAGCCCAAGCCTCCATTACTAGTTCGAAAAAGTCACTTTAGAACTAGTAATGAAGGAATGTTGAGTAGCTTAATTGAAAGCTTAATATATTACTGTATTAATTTGAGTTGAATTACTGAAATAAATGAACTTTTCCACGACATTCTAATTTATTGAGATGCACCTGTACAGCCATATTGCACTGCTACGAATGTGATGTTGCGTTTATACAACATTTCGATGGCACAAATGTGTAAATTCATAAGAAACAACAACAGAGTGTCTTTAAAACCCCTCTTTTGTGCAAATTACTTCCTTGCGCCACGGATTCTAATGTCAAGTTGACATTTAAACAGCTGAGCCCAAGCCTCCATTACTAGTTCGAAAAAGTCACTTTAGAACTAGTAATGAAGGAATGTTGAGTAGCTTAATTGAAAGCTTAATATATTACTGTATTAAAGCTCACTATGTAGAGTATAATTGTCACGAATCCTGTCCATGGACTTCCGTCCGATCGCCACCAGAGGTCACTCATCCATCATATCGACTCTCTCACTACACAGACTGTTACACGTCACCACGGACTACATTTCCCATCATCCATTGCACTGATTGCACACAGCTGTAACCAATCACACACCCTACATAAGCCATGAACTTCCTCTCTCTCACTGCCGAGTACTGTATGCGCATATCACTAGTCAGTGATAGCTACGTTACGGAGCCTGCTTTGAGTTTCCTAGTCTTAGCTTAGTCTTGCCTTGTCTGTTTTCTCTGTTCTGATCATTGCCTGTGTATTTCGGATTACCCCTTTGTCTCGCCCTGTTTGGATACTGTTTACCCCTCGCCTGGATCATCACCTGTGTTTCGGAAGTACCCTTTGGATTACCCTATTTGGACTTTGTTCGCCAGAGATTGTCCCCCTCACCCGTTCACTGGACTATTCTTGTGTCTTGCTCTCAATGTACTGTTTGCCATCGTCTGAGCCTCGCCTGTGTTGACCACGTCCTTAAATAAAGCTTGCGAATGGATCCGCATGTCTCACGCCTTGTTTGCCCATGACAATAATGAGAGAGAGATTGAGCGAGTGTGATTACCTGCACCTGTTGAAAGTGATATCTTTGTTGTACTATCCTTTCATCTCTTAAGGGTGATTTCCGATTTCCATTTGTTAGCTGCGTCTTGGAAACTGTTGTTGAAATTAAAAATAACTGATTTGTTTACAACCCTGTTTCAGTCTCTTTCAATATAAAAATATTTACTGCTGACTCACTCATAAAAAAAAAAACAGTCACTTGTCACCATCTAATTACGGAACATGCATGTAATCACTATCACAAACACACACAATGTTTCGCAATACTAAATAATATTATTAATTATTATTATTATTATTATTTATTATATAAAATATTATTTATTGAATAATAACATCTAAAAAAACAACAATAACAGCCATCATAAAATTTGCATAAAATCAGTCAAAAGTACAAAGGCAGCGCTCTGACATACAGCATTAAAGTTACATAAAATATAACGTGATGAGAATTTGACCTCAGCCAAAACTATTTGCTCTGGAACATATGATAGATTAATGAGACCAAAGGCTGCACATTATATCTCATGTTTAACCACTATAGAGACATTAGAGCCAGTGGCAAATTCCAGAAGATCTGGCCAAGGTAAGGCTGCTCTTGGTGCATTCATGAGCGCTGAACGGCCGCTGACGCCCTGGAGCTCACACCTCCGAAAACGTTGAACCAAATTTTCAAATAGACATTAACAAACAGCATATCAAAACAAATTATATCTCATGTTTAACCACTATAGAGACATCAGAGCCAGTGGCAAATTCCAGAAGATCTGGCCAAGGTAAGGCTGCTCTTGGTGCATTCATGAGCGCTGAACGGCCGCTGACGCCCTGGAGCTCACACCTCCGAAAACGTTGAACCAAATTTTCAAATAGACATTAACAAACAGCATATTTTAAGTCTAAACAAATACATTCACACCTCCAAAAACGTAAAACTACATTCCATGACACAAAAACAGTATTATTTATAGAATTTATAGAACTATTTAGAGAAAAATTATCTGGGCATCCGCCGTGACACTAGCTGTATGAAATACCGCAAGCGGAATGATACAAAAGGTGAAATGGTTGGAGTTATCACTATAATATTGCACTCCTCTCAGCCAATCAGATTTCAAGACTAGAAAGAACTTGTTTAAGACTGTAAGGCCAACACTATCAACAGGAATACAAAAGTGACAGCATTAAATTGCATACACCAAATACTGGGGGAAAAAAAAAGAATGCTATACATTCAATGTATACTGAATGTATATGCAACTGAAGTGCTTCTGATCAATTTGGCAAATTAAAAAAAGTAATTTGTCAATGTATACGTAGTTATTACAGTAAAGACAGTAAAAAACCTTTATTATGTCACAAAATATGTCCATTTCAAATAAATGCTGATCTTGTTAACTTTCTATGCATGACAGTATCTTAAATAGAAAAAAATAATAATAAAGGATAATGTGGAACTGAAGACTAGAATAATGAAAATATTCCTTTTTGGCTGATGTCACCAATCTCTTTTATTTCCAATCTGTTTCACTCAGAAACCACTACACCACATCACCCCTTGGTTTGCATATCTTTATGATGCTTACAAATGTTTTCATATTCACTTATATTTGATGAATATATAACTACAGCAACCACTGTGCATTTGGACTCGGAATTCTTCTCATTGTTCAACTCATTGCTTATCTTTTTATTTTAAATCTCTCTCTCTCTCTCTCTGCCTAAGGTTTTGCGGTTTTTGAATTTAAACCTTTTCTGCTTCTATTGTATTTAACAGCTCATGTGCATTTAAAAAAAGAAAAAGAAAGGAAACACTTAAGATTATAATCATTTTCACAGCAACAGCTTTTGTTTCATTTGAACAAAAAAGAAGAGAAATAAGAGAACACACCGGCATACTACTAACTCTGTCCTTTTACTGCTGCAACCCATGACATTGAAACTTAATACACAATCAGGAAGCAATCATTCAAATGTGGAAGCTTATTCATCAAAACTTTAATAAGCTGACCAAACAGGAAGCATGCATAAATGATTGCCTTGCCCTTTATATCAAAACCAGCTTGCTCTGTAATATTCAGTTTAGAAATAATGAGGGAAAACTGCTATGAAGGAAAGATATGCTTGGATGGATCGTCTCAGTTACTAATCCAAACTAATTTCAAGCTAGTAGGGTTTGAATAAATCAATGCATTGATAAACATGAATTATCATGAGAAGGATATCTCCTGCTCCTTAGATAAGGCCACTACACTCTTAAAGATTAAGGTCCCAAAAGTTTTTTTTTTTTTTTTTTTGGAAGAAAAAACATTCTAATAATCTGCAGAACTTTTTTCTACTGTAAAGAACCTTTTGTGCAATGGAAAGATTCCTTGGATGTTATAAATGCATGGTCAAAATCCATTTCCAAATGTATTTGAAATGATTGATGTTAGTATGACTTTTAACACATAAAACTGACTGAAAAAAAAAAAGAATTTTCTGTTTACAAGACTACACATTCAAACAAACCATCACACACGATGACCTAGCGCTATCATGCTCAAGCACACACACACATACTGTACACACACATAAACAGTTCGATGCAGAAAGAAAATAAATGAATTCCCTCTATCTGCTTATAATGCACCAACTTTCAAAACAGCCTTTCAACCTCATACACACAAAGCGAGAGATCAGATGCATTCCAAAAAGAGACAGAGAATAAGGAAAAGACTGATGGAGGGGAACAAAGCGAGAGGGCTGTGTGACAACCTCTCTGCACTTCCTCTGAAAGAGAGCAAATACATTACTTGGCTTCACTCAAAGTTCAAAGATGTAAAGTTCTTTGGTCCACTTTCTTGCTTTCTCTCTACACATACTCTCTGGGTCTCTTACCTCTTAAACCAAACTCACAAAACAAAAAAAGAACTGACCAGTGTTGAGAAGTAGCTACAGTCTGGTCTGCCTAATGCAAACTGCACACAAAATTGAAAAGTAAATTTTCTGCTGCATTTTTTTGTACAGCCATTCATAGAGAATGTTACACCATTGAACCCTGCAACTAAATGGCAGAGCAAACCAAAGCAAAGCAAAGAATGAGCTGTAATGAGGACTAGAAATGAAGGCTCAGAACTTAGGACCGGGAGCCCTCTCCTCTTCGGAGTGGCACAGTCACCGCGCCATACACAGCTAACTCTAGCCGTGGTGCAGGGGGCGGAGCTCCTCTCCACGCTCACACCATCCGCGGCTTACTCCCTCGTGGCGGGCGTTGTTGCCGGCTCACACACCTTGACTGACGTCATTTGCAGCTCCAGTTCCACGGCAATCCTCAGTATTGTCGCTCTGTGCGGTGATGGCTCGTCGGTCGCGGCGGGCTCCGGCTCTCCGTCAACGGTGGGCTCGGGCATGCGCTCCGCGCATCGGGGAGATGGTGGGCTGGGCACTGGGTTGGGAGTGGAACTGGATTCTCCTGGGAACAGGCGGGGAACGGAGATCCATTTCTCGCCAGTGTCCACTCCACAAAGGTGGTGAAATTCGCTCGAGGACCATCTTCGGACGACAGCGCTCCGCATGAGATGTTTAAACTGCCGTCGTAGAACGCACAGAGCGTGTCGTCCGGGTAGCTGGTTAGAGCAGTGAGGACCAGGAACAGTCTAGTATGGCCCTCGAGCGATCTCTCCCCCTGCTCCAACAGGAGGAGGAGGTACTCTGGATGGGAGAGGGAATCCTTGGAAACTACGGAAACAAAAAACACTGAGGAAAAAACGGAAACAAAAACGGAGGGAACACACGGAGGTAACTTTATTTGGTCGGGTCTTCTGTCACGATTCGCTGGAGCAAGGGAACGAGGAAACGAGGAGACGCAGAGATTTCACAAAACGAGAGTCTTTAATAATCCAACAGGGAGATACAGAACACAAGGAAGACATTCAACAAGTAGACCCGACGAAGAACTAAGGGACATACAGGAACTAATATACACAGGATAATAAGGAACTCAGGTGAAAGGAATCATAAGGCAATCAAACTAAACAAGAACAGGAAAAAGACCATATAAGGAAACACAGGAAGAACTACAGGGGCAAAACGGGTCCAAATCAGTTATATAATAGTTTAATTGGTTTTATATACATGTTCAATTAATTCTCTAAATTAGTCTCTAAGTTAGATCTTCCTTGTTATTGTACCAGATAAATACAGCTCTGAATACATAATAAAATAGAATCTATAGTATATACACATATTGGTTTGCAACATGTAGTGTACATAGTTTCAACTCTCCATACAATGAATTTGCATTCCTCAGAGAAACAGAAAGTCGCACAGTTTTGGAATGACATGAGGGTGAATAAATGATGACAGAAGTTTCATTTTTGGGTGAACTATCCCTTTCCCGGAGTGAGAGCTTTGAAGGGTTGAAGGGTGTAGGGGACCAAACAATTGTTTCTTGAAGTGTCCTTATGCGTCATCATCCCGTGCCCACACGGAGGTGCCGTCATCATGGAAAGAATCAGTGCAAAGGATCATGGGGGCCAAAGTGTCCATCAGTTGTACTCTTTGAAATCCTTCATTCCGAAGGTCCCTTTGAAGTGGCCAGTTTTGGGCACTTCGGTTTGGAACGACCCTTCAATATCATGTGTCATGTATCATGTGTCTGTATATATATATATATATATACAGACACTTTTATGCAGTATGTCACTGAGACAGCTCTTTCGTAGTCCTGATAACAAGGTGGAAATGTCCTATATGTGGTAATACAGTCCAAACTTTGGTGACGCATTTAGAGATGAACCAAATGGTTTGTTAATCTGCCACTGCAAAGACCCACCTGAGAGGCACTATACAGGTCAAACAACTCAAAGTTTGTTTAAAATAACAGAAAGTCTAAAGATACAAGTCTGTGTGCGTGGTATAGTCCATTTCGAAGTCACAATGGAAAGATATAAGCTTCACAGTCCTAAGACCACACATAAGCACACACGCCAAAAAGAGGTTTCATGAGCCTGTTGTGTGTTATCAAACACACCCTAACTCTACAAAGAGGTATTGTAGTTCTCAGTTCTTACACCAGTTATTGTAGTTTCCAGTTCTCACATCACTGCCTAAATCACACACACACACACTTACACAAAACCACATAATCCTCTCATTTCTTCTTGCCATTTCGACAGACAAGCCACAGAGTGTTCATTTTTGAGTAGGTTCATGACTCCGCTGATCCAGGCAGCCCATGCTTTGTAATTGTGTATAGACAGCATGTGCAGCAGATGCTGTTAAACAAGGACAAATCAACTGGGTAAATAAAGTTCTGTGACCTCATGCTTGCTAGCTACACCTGAATATCCAAGTAAGGCCATTCACACAAACAGAAAGAGACTTTAGGACAATGCAAGAAGATAACAAATGCAGGCAAAGTTTCGACTATTTTTACATTTTCTCAAGAAAATGAGTGATACTTTTCTTATTGCTTTTCAAATGTATATGCTAAATTTTCATTCCTACACTATCAAGTTAAAAGTGCAATTTATGGGCTATTTCTACCTGATCTGACACATACAATTCCTTTAATTTGTGCAAATGCATATAGTCAGTTTGACTGAGATTATATATATATATATTTATAT
>NW_015536800.1:3797838-3819115 GCF_001515605.1 Sinocyclocheilus anshuiensis | reverse complement strand
TTAATTTGCAGTGACAGATTATGCAGTTGCTTGCTTGGTGTATACTGCAGGTACAGTTCAGAACAGCCCATCCCAAAGCCTATTTGATATTCAGGTATCTAGATATGGCTTAAATTATTCCTTCTATGCAATATAATGGTAGTAATAGCACATCTCTCCAAACAACATGATTTGTGGTATAATTAATGGCCATAACACAGGACGAGTTATGCACCGGTGTTTAAATCTTAAGCATAATTATAAGCAATAGTAATAGTGATGCTTGCATTAGCGTGACCTGAAAAATATATATATAATTCAACAGAGCAGTGCTCACCACGGTGAAGTTCATGACCTTTAGAATCCATATGGTCAAGGCTAGGTTGACGATCATGGTGACAAGGAGGAGAAGGATGAAGAAATAGAGACAGCGCTTTCGCCAGCCATAAATCCCCACCGGGTAAACAGTAGCACATCCCGGCCTTTGGAGGGGGTTTGGCTGAGATGCCAGGATGTACTGCTCCTGAGTCATCTAGTGAGAAAGAACAGAAAGAGACAGAATTTGTTTCACATTTCTTAATTTTCACAAGCTTTTCTTCTTTAATGCAGTCGTGGTGCATCATCTATATATCTATTTTGAAAAAATGATCAAATTAATAAATTACATTTTAAAACATAATAAAACAGTTGTATTAAATTGTAATAATCCCAAAATGCTAATGGAAAACATTAAATCGATTTGAAATCAATTGTGAGACAAGTCTTTGTGTGTGTGTGATGCATAGTTGTTGCTTACGTGTAGTGTCTTATATATACAGTAGGTTCAATTAAGATATGAATGCTACCTCAGAAGACAGCTGCCTATGTAGGCAATACACAACAAGCCAGCTTGCTACAGTAGGTTTCACAACAAAGCTAGAAAGTGAAAAATAGTACTGGACAAGGAAATATGTGGGATGGGGAAAAAGTGGACAGATGATTGTCACTTCTTACACAAGCTCCATCTGTCAGTCACATAGTCCCTTTGCTTTTTAAGTCACAGTCTCTCAGCATGCATCGGCTCAACTAAAGACCTCAAGCACATCCGCTGCGAAAACTCCCCAACCTCTCCGTAACCTCAAAACTCCCTTTAGCTAGCTCTCCAGCTCAACAAAACTCTTCTTAAACTCCCTCCAAACACTCTTCAACAACTTTAAAATCTTCTCCACACTATTCACTCTTAAAAATAAATGCTCCAATTACAGCCTGATGTCAATAAATAACCTTTTTTTGTCAATTCAACTTTTTTATTTTGTAGTTCTTTAGAAAACGAGTGCTATAGAGGTAATGTTTCGATGTTAGAATACTTTCTCCTATCTCAGTTGTGCAGAGACAACTGTGTACAGACCATTCGTAGGTTGAGTTCCAGAGGAATATAAACACTTTGACTCTTTCAAAACATTGTTCTGTTTGTTCGAGCATGTCCAACTCTTTTGGCGCAACCAATGCAGTGAAGTTTGTGGATGAGACTACCTGTTTGACTGAAAAAAATACAGCCTTTTCTGGTGTTAGCTGGTCTCCAAGTCTGACCAAATTGGTCTAACTAGTCCCCCGACCTGGTCTCCAAGCTCAACCTGCAAAAAAGTTAAATCTAAAAACTGACAAAGAGACTCCAAAGACTCCAAATACTTCAACCCAGGCTGCAAAGAACACTGAAGAAGTAGGACTGCAGAATTTGGAAAATAATAATAATAATAATAATTATTATTATTATTATTATTATTATTATTATTATTATTATTATTATTATTATTATTATTATTATTATTATTATTATTATTATTATTATTATTATTATTATTATTATTATTATTATTATTATTATTATTATTATTATTATTATTATTATTATTATTATTATTATTATTATTATTATTATTATTATTATTATTATTATTTAACTCTGAAAACACACATTTGAATATTGCACTAAATCATATTGCAATTTTGGTTTTATTTGAATTAGTCAGGCCCTAGAGTGTCCCTCAACCTCTTCTGAAGCTCCTCTCCAAGCTCTTTAGCACTGTAAAACATCTAAACCTGCCTTAGCAATAGCCCTCTCACTTACACACTGGTAGCAATGACCTTTGCTGCTCCTGTTGTGGTGAGGAGTGAGTATGTGCACATTTTCTACATATGTGTGGCATGCAATGCGAAGAAAGTGGGTTTTAGTTGGTGCTGCGGAGTGTAGTTAATAGCCAGTTTCCACCAGTTTCACCACATGGGTGAAAGAGATCATTATTTTTCTCTATCCTCAAGTCCTCATCTGCTATAAATATCGAGTGTGATGGAGAGGGAAATATTGGATAGTTTTCACAACATTTTATTTTACCTTTCAGTCTCCCACACATTCTTTAGAGATACCGTTTTAGCCCATCTTTGTTTCTGCCATCCTTCTGGTATCGTCGTTATATCTCTCATTCCCAGTGTCTTCATATGTCCTCCCTTTTATACCACTTGGTGCAGTTCAGTACCCGATTTACTCCGCCCCGACCATCCCTCTCTATCCTTTCCTGTCTTGCTTGTGCTTTCTCTCTTTGTCTCTCCGGTTCCAATGCATTTCTAAAATTGATCTGACAGCGGAGTGATCCATCAAATGCATGTGCAGCCGAGCTGGACCAGAACGGCACCCTGCCTACAGCCTAACACTATTAACACGCTCACCAACTACTCACTCCCTCAGATTACATCTGCTTGTTCGAGCAGAACGAGAGAGAGACAAAAGAGGGAGGGGGGGAGGTCAGACAGACAAACAGAGCTATACACAGATATAAGTGCAGGGCAGGTAAATAACAAAAGCAGAGACTAAAGAGAAGGGTAAACCACTTGCCAAGTCAACAAGCTTGCCTAACTCCTAATTTAGCATCTATCATCATTATTTTTTATTCTTTTCAGTAACTGAATTTATTTATTTATTTATGTGTTCATTCATTTGTTTGTTTCGTTCGTTCATTCATTCATTTCATTTATGCAGTTTAACCCTTATGTGTTGCACAACATTTTAAAATAAAATAAAAATATGTTGTGTGTTTGATTTATACATCAGCACATAGCAGGGTTATTAAAACTAAAAGTTTGAATGTATATATATAATTCAAAATATTAACAAAAACTATAATGGCATCTCAGTGAGACTACAATAATACTGACATGCAGAACTAAACATTCACCATCATTAATTATGCTTTGCAATGAACAATCAGCTCATAAAACCAGATTATTTCAGTTTATACAGTATTACGTTTGTTATGGCGTACTGATTGAACATATGTCTTAAGGCTTCATTGATTGTAACTGTTCAATTATTTCTCTCAAATTTTCTCTTTTGAGGCAGAAAATTGGCCCTGACTTCATATCCCTCTGCCCAAAATTTTGGTGAAAAATGAAAGCAATAGACTATCCAATGTGTCATGATTGCTTTTTTCTTTATAAAAGGAACTATGCGTCATACAAAGCTGATTCAAACACACACACACACACACACACACACACACACACACACACACACACACAAATCTTGTAAGGAGGTACAGTAGCCTATTACCCTCTCTTTTAAACCTTGCTATCCCAGCAATACACCAGTAGATTGTGCTAACCTGCCCTGCTAATGATGTTTTACTACACTAGACAATATCTAGTCACAGCCTGCAAAGACTTCAAAGTCTAGACAGTCCTAGTTTGAAGTTTGAGGAAACAAAGATGGAATACAGCAATTTTTGCAGTAGAGTACTGAAGCATTTCTTTATTATTATTTCCCTCCTTACCAGTTTCCAGCAATTCATTCAGCTCCAGATACTCCATCTCTACTTTGTCTTCTTGATTATTTCAGCCGTAAATATGATATGCATATTGGTTTTACAAACGTTGTTAAGAGTTTAGGAAATGTAAGATTTAAGGCCCATTCACACCAGTGATGATAACTATAATGCAATAATATAATAATCGCACCACAGTCCACACCACAGCAATAACATTAACATCAGAGAAACGATAATGATGGAATCACTTTCAGAATAATTTTCCAGTGGGTGAACAATAAAAACATTGACATCCAGTCAGAATCCACTAGACTATAAAGAGCTTGAGCATTTAAAGTGGCAGACAACATAGTAAATGAAGTGTTTATATTAACCAGAACATTATCGTCAGTTGCTGTATATGCTAATATAGTTGTTGTTATGGTTATCGTTACAGTTACCATTTTTGGTGTGAACGGGCTTTTAATATTTGTTCACATTATCAGCAGTTTCACAGGCAAAAAAATATACATTGTCTATTGTCAAAAGGCACAGAAGTCACTTTCAATCTAAGCAGGTGTTGCCCCAACGCGACAAATCGGCATAACTAACTGTAACCCATTGCAAAACTTAGGCAGGGAAATTTCTCCCTCATGCAAAATAATAATAACTGCATGGATGCCTATTGAAATGACTGGATTGCACTAGCGAAAATTCACCAAACAATGGTAAATGTATCTGCACCTTTATGTTGTAAAATATCCTTGACTGAAACAGATTCACAATTATGACGTCATTCCTATACTAAATTTGTAAATGGTTCCCATCACGTGTAACCTTGCAACACATACTAAAAGAAGGTTTCTCATTAATGGTCAGCAAGTTCTTAATTCAACTCACATACTCTGAAAGTACAAGAATTCAGACAGTACTAGTTTTGACTAGAGCATGTTTTGTACTACTGTAGTAATGTTTGTTTTTTCATTTCCTCTTTAATTAAGTGTAACTATCATTTAAAACATGGTGATTTCAGCCAATCAGCTGTAATGTTGACATTGTCATGTTTCTTTATAAAGGTTAATATGTTTAATGTGAGTGTTACATGCAGTTCTGTTTTTGATCATTTATTTTCAAGTACTTTCAGCCTCTTCAGTTAATTATTACAAAAAAGTGTTTGTGTGTGTGTGTGTGTGTGTAAGAGAGAGAGAGAGAGATTGAGGGAGGCAGTGTTGTGTCAACCCAGTAGGAAAGAAGAATCCACTAAGCAAACAGACCCGAAAATATCACATCGTCTTCCGCCTTTTCACTGAATCAATACCAGCACAAATATTACTTCAATTTTGCGTGACATCGTGGTACACAGGCGCTAATGCTAAGCAGTATTAACAAATCGATACATCATTTAAAAAGGTCATATCAGTCAGGGATGTAATTTAATGCCAGGCAGCAGACAGCACAGATTTGCAGCTAATTAAATGTTGCCATCTCTGTACAAGCTCTCTGGCTTTTCAAAGGTGAATCAAGGCAGAAGTATCGACAGTTCTAGCTCTGCATAAACAGGGGCGACAGTCTTTCTGAAGTAAAGCCCCTCTGTTGTTAATCTGCTCCCTTTACTTCACGTTGAGCTCTTTTTGAGGTTCCCTCAAGGGTATCTCCATAGCAAGCTCAATCTTAATCAACATCTTACACTTTTAATTAGTGCGTTCTACTAGAACTGAATGCCAGTACCAAGACTTCGAGTCTAACGCGGTTTGTCAAGCTTCAAAGACACACGCTCGGTCGTGTCGCGTTATCACTCCAGTCTCAAATGTTGTGTATTAGATTAGAAAGCTTGGACTAGGCGAGGAAAATGGAGCAGGTGTCCTGTGCAATCCAGGCGCAATTATGACATCTTTCACGGCGTACGTTACAAGAGTGAGCGCAGCGTAGTTAAGACATTAGCCGCCTGAACGCTCAAAGCTTTCTGAAACGATCCCTCGTCATCCGAGTAGGAGGTTGAGGGTGGATCTGACAGCTTCGTGTGTTTGTGGCACACATCACATGAAATCACAGCAAGGAAAACACTAAATCATCTGCTAGGAAAACATACATTAGTAAGACTGATGGTGTGATTTTCTCTTCGTTTTTGCTTCAATGTGAGATTTTAGGGAGCATCTGGATAAAAATACGGCAGTGCTTTTTGGTGAAATTTCACAGAGAATGCGTAAATCTTACAATGTCTGTCTCTTTGTCTTGTTTGAGCAGAAACTGAAAATTACTTAAAACAACTTGCATTTACTCGATAGCAAAACTGAATAAGATACTGACAAATGTTTTGAGAGAATACTGATAGGCAATTTTCATATTTCTGCTAAAGAACACAGTAATTTGCCAATAGAGTGCTGCAGAGATGCGGTAATTTTTTAGGACAACCCAAAGTTAGCATGACCCTCGTTCCCTCGACAAAAAGCCAATATTGCAGAAAATAAACTCAGTGACCAACAAAAGTTTATAATACTTAAATTACACGAATTAACACAACGTTTTATGAATTCTGAAGCCTAAATACAATGGCCAGAAGTAAAACAGTTGCAAACAAACTACAACACAGTTGCACAGTTGACCACTAAGCTTCTGACAAAATCGACAAGTTTGAAAGTTTGTGTTAGAATAGCATGAGCACAACAAGGCTGTAAAAGCGGACTAGTGAGTAGATCAGTTGTCCTGATATGAAGTATTGGTTATAAGGTCTAATGTTCCAAACCTCTGTAGTCCTATTTGTTTGTTGTTAATAGCCACTTCTAAGCAATGGCTTTGCTTAAAAAAAGTATTCAAAAAGGGTATTTCTTATATATTTTAATATAATATACTAATGTATTTTATTTCGTAGAATAAAGTGTGAAAACATTTTGAGCTCGTGTTCCACAGACCTTGTTTCAGGCATTTATCAAATAAATAAATAAAATTAAAAATTAAAAACAAACCATTGACTTTGGGTTGATAAAACCAGAAGTGCAAATATGCTAACTATTTTTTACAAAGCAAACAGAATAAAATCACATTACAATTAAAACCAATTGGAAACTCCCAACCACTAGGGGCAATGAAAACTCCCAACAAAACTATATGAACATGAACCACATGCATTTTGAGCTGGAAATTGGATTGCTGGATTACTTCAGGGGATATCTCATTTAAGAAAAGTAACCGTTAAAAAACTGTCTCTTTCCTCATGAGGTGTACATTACTGTGATTTATTTATTTCTTTACAATGTAATGGTTACTTTGCTTCAATGATGTAAGCAAATAAGCTAACTGAGACTTGTTATAGCACTTGTATATCATTGCTCTTTTGTTGATTTTGATTGCTTCCATTGTCCTCATTTGTAAGTCGCTTTGGATAAAAGCGTCTGCTAAATGACTAAATGTAAATGTAAATATGGCCAAAAATCATCATCAATGGATTGCCCCTGTTGGTCAGGAGCATATATTTTGTGCTGTAAGTTGATACTGTTTTGTTTTGAACTATTATTTGCTTTGTAAGTTTTATTGCATTTTGCACCTGTCGGTGACCCTATTTAGATATCTTTGATGAGCTAAATGTGCTAATTATTTTTTGTAAGACTGTGCTGGTAGGAAAAAACAAACAATGAAACATGGTGGGTGGATGACGCAAGTTCAGTTTCCTACAAGGATTCACATTTCAGAGCTGCCAGGACATCTCCTGTGAGGTAAGAAAGAACAAAATGCATTGGAAAAGTATGTTACATGGTCTCTCACCATATGCAGGGGGCTTCCAACAAATACCTGAACATCCTGGCACTCAAGAGGGGATACAACATCCCCCAATTGTCCCGCCTGTTTTCTGCAGCACAGCCAAAGCGCACAAAGAGAGTCTAACTTAACTAGGGGAAAATTCACAAGTACTCCACCAGGCTGTTGCTACCTGCAGCCGTGCATCGAGCCTGAAGGGACCGGTGCCCGAGTTTTCCCTGTGTGACCCAGTATGGCAAGCCAAAATTGGAGTTTTCTGGCAGAAGCACCCTGATGTTTAAACAGTGGGTTTCTCCTCCCTGTAGCCACCGACCCTCGCACGCTGCTTTATTTGTGCACTCGGCGCCATGTGTGTTGACAAGGAGCCAGATATTGTCTTCTGTTCTCTCTTCGCTACCTGGGGAAGCTAATTAGGCTTCTATTTTAGAGGCTGCTAAGGGACAGGGACCACAGGCTGGAAAAAAAAGAGAATGTTCATGCAAAATATGCAAGCACAGCATTGTGTGACAACTTAGAAGAGTAATAAAAAAGCCTACATATGGGCCCAGATTGAACTACAAGGACTTTCGAGTGCTCAGATTGTCGCAACTTTGTTAGCTGGCATTCCACTACTGCTACATCACCCAGGTCAGCCGACTCGTTTGCCGGTTCTGTTTGTGACGTTATCTGTGACAGCGTAAGTCTTAGTAACTGCCTGAAATGCCTAGTGCTGACAAGCCTCACCCCCTTGCCAGCCTGTCAATCAAATACACTGCTGGTTGACACATGATAGATCTCCACTCCTATGGGAGAAGCTTGGTGGCATTCACTTAAATCCAAAGCCCCATAACAGAGGTAAACATTACATGCTCCAGCAGAGGCCACCTGCCACAGCTGTGAATTGTTTCAGGTTCGCACACCTAGCTATATCCAAACACATAACGGTTCTATATGCATCTTTGTTGCACAACAAAAACAGCCCCAGGCGCTTTTCTTTTTTAACTAAACCCCATGTGTGAATAGCTCAAACTTACATTAAAGGTTTAATTGCTTAAAAGCAAATGTGTGTTGTAGTACGAGCCCAAACTAAATATATGCATTAACTTAGTATGTCGAAATCTTCTGAAGCATCAAAACAGCGTAAAGTTCACGTATCTCTAACCATGATGCTTTTTTAAAAGGTCTTCGCTTCACCGACGCACTGTATGCTACAGTTTGACCTTATTCGGAACAGGGTGGCTGAAAGGGGTCTGGTCTAGTCTGGGCCACGCTGTCAAAACAAGGAACCTCAGGAGGCAAGACAGAAAAGGCCTTCATGCTGTATTAATGAGACTAAGTTGATATCCAGCAGCGGCAACTGGTGCTTCTCAAGAGTGGGGAAGCACAGATGTCATTTATCAATGGCAAAATGTGTACAAGGATCTATTTTGCAATAGAAATGTAGCTGGAAGACAATACTTCACAAATTATTATTAAGTCCTGGTTTATCAGGGGACAAGATTATAAATGCTAAATGAATCCTGAATTTAGAATAGCATACTAGATCATTGCTCTTAAAGTCACCATGAAATCAAAACAGCGAGTCACTATGTATATATATATATATATATATATATATATATATGAAGATTATTTGTTATGCATGATTGACACATTTTGATCAAATTTTAGTGGATGCCATGCTTCCCATGCAGCCACTGTTTTCCAGATCTCCTCATTCAGTCCTGGAAGTCTGCAGTCATGACTTAGTGCTCAGATAAGAAACCAAGCAAGTCCAAGACAAAGAGGCAAAAGGACATAGCTGAAGAACTTAACGATAAGATAGCATGATAACAACGGTTTTGTTAACTACAGACACTACAATTGTTTGAACTGCCAGCTATCGAACTTGTCATGTGTATGTGTGCACACCAAGCGAGTAAGAGGCATGCACAAAGCATTTTAAAAAGATAAAGTGTTTTAAGAATCCTCATCTTTGTTCATTTGAGAGAAGTCAGATGGCTACAAACCGATACATACACACACAGCCAATCTAATAGCATGTCCTTACATTCAATAGTTCACAATTTTGTTTGTTCGTTCCCTTGCTACGCTTTTTGATTGAGCCTTACTTAGGGAAGAATACAGCAGCCCCTGCAAACAAACCCAATGTGACCTTCGCTAAGTCATGGATCCAGCAAGTGCATGTATGTGTGTCTGTGTTATAAATGTAGGGTTGTGTCTAGATGTAATCAGCTGACCAGAAAGGCGTGCAGCTCGAAGCTTTAGTGAAAGACATGAAATCAATGGGACAGCAGAGCAGCCCGTAGAGGGAGGGTATTAAATATGAGGCAGGGAGGTTTAGGCCCAGCTCAAGGCATGCAGGTAAGCGACAGATGCGTGTGTAAATCTCATCTGTTGACAGAATCAGTGAACGCTCTTTATGATGCCGCCAAACATAGACGTTTTCTGGCTAGTGGTTATAAAGAAAACCGCTGTCAATGCTAAATATGCTGATGCCCACATCCTTCTCAAAGCAATCCTTCTCACTACACTTCTTTTTTAGAAACACCAGTGCAATTCTGGAATAGCTCAACTGCAAATGAAAAACTGTCATTATTTACTGATCGTTCCCTCATTTTTTTCCAAAACCTTATGTTGTTATTTTCCATAAAACACAACAGGAGAATTATTTGAAGAATCACCACACAATCTTCACATGTAGCCGCATAATAGCTTAGCGTGGAACAAACCCATCAGTGAATAAATCATTCTTTTGAGCCAGTTCTTAGCAAATAAACCAATCGATTTGGTTCATAAATCGAACCAATACATTTTTCACAAATGTCAGCTCACTAACTCAAAGATACAGTCTCAGCAGTTCTCATGTTAACAGCTTACTGGACAGGAAAATTATCAGTAAATCACATTTCTGTTTGTTCCGCATTATCTTGCAAAATCAGAAGACTTGTAATATACAGCATGTGTGGAACAGATTCAACTTGATCATTGAATGACAATTTTGTGTCATATGGGTTAAAAACAACAGGGAAAGCAAGTAATGAAAGAATGCTGGGCTAAATATTCTAATAAAGACAGTTTCCAAAAATCCAACCAGATTAAAGTTGTTTCTGGTTTATCTAAGCAGATCCAGAGCTGTGTTTCCCAAAAGCATTATAAGCCTAAGTAGATCACAGAAATCACAGGCACCAATGCAATCTACACAGTCCAGGTTGTTCTAAGGTACATGGTTGATCTTCTGGACTGGATTCGAACTGGTGGAAAACCCAATAATGTTCCAAAAACCACTTCTTGACCACTTTAAGCTGGTCTACAAGGGTTTTCACAAAGAAATGCATGTTAGAACACCTATTACTTACGTTTTTCAGCCAGGTTTGGCTAGGCCCTTTGAATTAAGTGGAAGCCTGTTCTACACAAATCCACTTCTGCAGGAGGTCCTGGTGACTGCAGGATTGACTAAAATTTGCCACCTGTTTACCACCGTGGGGTGGATGTCTGCAAAGAACTTGGCAGCAATGCTCAGTATCACGTCTGTCCACCTGGCACAGAGGCTGTTGACTGGACTGTGAAGACATACGTCAGACCCCAGGTATTCACTGCAGACCCCCAAAGGTAGACGAAGGATTCAGTACAAACTCCCCATCGAGAAGAGCATTGGTGACCTTCACTGGTGATTGTGCTTGACATAATAGCTACAAACAAACACAGCAGATACCTGAAACCAGCAGTTGGGAAGGATACCGCTTTTGAAAGAAGCGATAAATAGTTTTCCGGAATCATAATCATACCAGTCAAGACTGGAACCAATGTTTCCAAAACTAAAATGGGGGGTGACAAGCTGAGGAAGGTATTTATTACCAATGTTTTCCCATTTATGGCTCAAAGTTTATTCTATTGAGAAGGCAGGAATGGTGATATAGGTTGATCCTAAAAGGTAGTGACAGGTAGGGGCCAACCAATATAGTTTTCGGTTTGAGGGCTTTAATAACTTCTTAGCTGGAAATTGAATTTACATGCTTCCCAGTAAACTACCCAATCTAGCTGGGACTTTGTGACCTTCAAGAGCAAGTAAGAGATTAATGAGTGTATTTGTGAAGTGTCAAGAGAGGGTCTTCAACAAATTTACTGTTGAATAACATTGTATTGTTGGCTGATTGTTCTCTGCATTATTTTTTTTTTTTTTCCAGTTTCCTTTTTCTATAGCAAATACTGCTTGACATATGTGAAGGTATGTGCATGTGATTTCAATGTGCATGTGAAATCGTATTTTGGTAAACGGGGTGTTTAAAATACGCCAAAAATACTTTATTACTTTGATACACTCAGGTTCTCTCAAGGGAACGTGAGCCGTTGGCTTTTGCATCCCATAAATAATTTCAGGCCTCTTTTTATGCAGTTCACAGTCGGCTCACATATGTGAAGGCCAAACATAGATGCATCCCACTCACTCCTAACATACACGTACATACAAACACACTCGCTGTACACATGAATTCACACTTTGATGGTTGATCCCAGCTGTAAAAATATTTTGATAATAAGTTGTGAACAGGTTGTGATAACGGTTTATCCTACATTCAGTATTTAATACAACAGATGTCTGTTTTTTTTTTGTTTTTTTTATATGCGTTTTCACAATATTACAGAAACATTGTTATGACATTGTTAGCAGGTTTTAAGAGCCCCATTACCACATCCAACCTGGTATGGCATATGCCATCATCAAAATGTTTTTGCCACATACATCTTTTGATTTAAATGGCTTAAAGATAACATAACATTCTAATAGCAAGCGAAAGAGAGGGGAATGAAATGAGGGATGAGACTTCAGTCTTTTTATATTTTTTCATGATAATTTATCATCCTGAATTCAAATAAATCTGAATAACTGACATATTACCAGCGCTCTAGACGTATTTTTTTAAATTAACCTGTAGGCAACCTACACTTAAATGTTATGACTCTCATATATTATTTTCATAACTTTTTTGGTAAGTTATTGATATAATTTGTCATGAGGTAACGGTTTCTTTCTTCAAAACAAACACACAAAAGAAAAACACTGTAAGACTTCCTGTGTGCACTGCTCTACTCAGTTTAATGTTTTTATTATTATTATTATTATTATTATTATTATTATTCACATGTGAGAAAGTTGTCTTGTGCGCCCAATAAAATTATCTTCCATTTACAATACAATGTATTCATTCATTCATTCATTCATTCATCCATTCATTCAAACTTTGATTTTCAGCATTGTGCAATGCCGTAAAAATGTTTTGTCTATTCGATATTCCTGACATTTTAACAGTACTGTGTAATGCTACGCTACATAGAAAATGGACTGTCTTTCATCTGACTTCAGTACAAAATTAATCCTGGATGGGTGTCTCTTGCTTCCTCCCTCTTCCTTTCTCTTATCCTCTCGCTCCTCCCTAAATTTATGTTGTTTTGATGTGGAGCCATTTATCTGCCGAGTTAGTTTAGTGTTTTTCACATAATGCGGCAGAGAGGAGGAAAGAGAGAGTGAGAGAGATAGAGGCAAAGAGGACGACATACAGTACCATATATCAGAAAGCACCCTCACTTCACCCTTCTCAAAATACATAAACAACTCAGATGAGGACGAGTATCTCATTCTAGAGAAGTGTCATACACTACAGTGGAGTTAAGTTTTTTGTCGCACTAGAGCAGCAGCTCTCCAAACAAAATGATATTTTGAATAATTGTCATACCTCTTGATTAGATAAATAAGCCATCTACATCCAGCATCTCCCATAGAGTAGCTATGCGACCTAAATGTGAAAATGTCACTTGACAAGATTGTAGATAAGATACTTACACTGTGCTCAAAGCACAGTTTAAGGGTAATCATCTTGATACAGGTCAAACATATCAAACGCTCGAGACTATTGTGTTCCTCCAAAAACAAAATGAGTTAATGGGAAGACACAGTTACACAATAGCAACCTGACTTCCCATGCAGAAAACAACCTAGTCTCTCAGTCCGGTCAGGCCAGACTGTTGACTGGTTTGAGAAGGGTTTTGGACACTTTTCTGCTGGCCTCCAAGCTAAATCAGCTAAAAACCAGCTTGGCCATGCTGGGTGTCTAGAGTAAAGCAGCTAACGCCAGCAAACTTGTTTACACTATTAAACATTTGGTTCTGTTTTGGCATATATTATGGTTCCAAGACGAGCCTTTAATGCCCATGCAACTCTTCTATTGCATAAAGGGTTCTATATTGGCATCCATGTTTCCATGAAGAAACTTTAACATCCATGCAACTTTTCAATTGTACAAACGGTTTTATAGTGGGGGAAAAAAAAAAAAACGGTTCTTTAGATTATTAAAATGTTCTTCACACTAAAAAAAAAAGTGGGTTTCCCCAAAGGTTTTCATTGCCAAGGTGGCACAGAAGCTGCATCTGACATTGCTTGTTTATTTACACAGACTGCCTAATGCTGCTCAAAGGCAGCATAAGTTATTTATGCCATATTTACACAACAATTGCATAATGTTATGATATTAATGTAATTTTAAACAGCCTACATAAAATATATAAATTATGCAATAAAACAAGAAAAAAAAACAGGAACTCATTATAGAGCAGGACTGCAATATTATGACAAAAATCATTATTTTTGATTACTGCCCTTGATATTGTAATAATTATTATTAATGTCGATTAACAGAATACATTAAATATTTTTTACTTGTTTTAGTTTTGCAACTTGAGCAGATCGACAGTAACTGTAATGCCCAATCCACGTTTTATTCATTTTCATATTTCACTTAAATCACGACAGTTGTAATGGTTTAGGTTTAATTATGCAGTGGCATTTTTTGTCCCCGTATCTTGAACTTTGGGTTTTTTTTTTTTTTTTCCATTTTGCCACCTATAAAACTCCAACCTTGGAGTGTAAGTCTGGTTTTAGCCGTTTTTACTGACACAGGGGAGTAATAAATTCATCCAAGCTGGTGGACAAATCAAGATAAATGTAAATTGTAAATAGATTTTCATTAAATACTGACAAAAATCTAATTCATAATGAAATTTACTCATCCTCATGTTGACATACAAACCTGTATGACTTTCATCTGTGGAACACCAAAACAGGATATTTTGAAAATTAGGGGTGTAACAATACATTCATACCACAATTTGTTTCAATACATGACACAATACGATATGATACAATTATCTTCCGATTCAAAATTCTCATGACTTGTAATAAAATGATTGTTCATACGTGGGCAGTTAACAAAGATTACTGTTCATTAAAATGGTAAATTTGGTATTATATCGGTGATATATTTTGACACAATATCTAGGGTGAATATTTCTGGGTGAACTATCCATTTAAGGCAGTTGTCTATGTAGGATACAGACAACAGGGCAGTTCACTAGGTTTTTAGAACAGGGCTAATGTATAAAAAAAAAAATACATGTCTCACACTGACCTACATGAATGCATCACAGAGCAGCGGCTCTTAGACGTGCATAAACTCATAAACACAGAAGAGATTTGTTTATGTGGGTAAAACTGGCACTCACTGTGCAAAATCCCCCATCAAGTTAACCTGAACCTCATAACTCAGTGTGTGTGTGTGTGTGTGTGTGACAGAGAGGGAGAGTATATGCAGGCAAACCATTCATTATAGCATTTACATAATTTATCTGCTCACCTAGTCCCGTTACACAGGCTTTTATATCCGACAGTGTTAAACACAGTGTGAGTGTGTGAGTCCATGTGCACATGCAATAAACGATGACGCAGATTGTGTCCTCAGCGCTGTCAGAGAAAGTATAACTCTTCACCTCATTTTCACTATAAATTCAGTGCGAGCACATCTTTATAGCATTCAGTGTTAGGAAACTAGTCTCAAATCATGCAGTCTAGTTCAGCTTATTCTAGTCAAGAACCGCCCACTTAGGAAGAACAGATTAACTCACATATTAAGCAATTCATCATGATTTTTATGTGGGCTAAGATATGCGTACAGTGCACGTGACAAATTTAATCATCAGCACAAGTACTGTATGACTGTACTGTATGTAAACAGTCAAAAGTTTGCAAATCCTCTGTACACTCAGCTCATGTATGCACCAAACAAACTTTTTTTATTTATTTAGTTTAGTTAATTTTGTAATTAGTTTCTCCACAAGGGGGCAACACTGCCTCCGACCGCTGTTTCACAGTCGACAAATAAATTATTGTAACAAAAAACAACAACAATAAACTACAAGAGACCACAACAACAATAGACGAGCACTTCTGTGTAAGAGATGCACACAATTCAAGTTTAAATGTGTATAAACACATTTGTATCGCTTATATCTAGTGCAATGAATCGCGATTAATCGCATCCGAAATAAAAGTTTTTGTGTACATAATATATGTGTGTGTACTTTGTATATTTATTATGTATATATACAGTATATAAATACACACACATGCATGTATATATTTAAAGGGTTAGTTCAGCCAAAAATGAATATTCTGTCATTAATTACTCACCCTCATGTCGTTTCAAACCCGTAAGACCTTCATTCATCTTCGGAACACAAATTAAGATATTTTTGATGGAATCTGAGAGCTGTTTGACCCTGCATAGACAGCAACGCAACTGAAATGTTCCCAAGTCCAGAAACGTAGCAAGGAGATCTGTAAAATAATCCATGTGACATCAGTGGTTCATCTGCAATTATATGAAGCTATGAGAATACTTTTTGTGCGAAAAAAAAAAAACTTTATTCAACAATTTGTGAAACATAGCAAGGAGATCTGTAAAATAATCCATGTGACATCAGTGGTTCATCTGCAATTATATGAAGCTATGAGAATACTTTTTGTGCGAAAAAAAAAAAACTTTATTCAACAATTTGTCTCCTCCGCATCACCCTGGTGCCATTTTGGAGAATATCCGCTGGACGTAAACAACGTATGCTGTTCTGTGTCAGCTGCGTCACGCCGGATCCGTTTCCTACGTTGTTGAGATTTAATCTGAACGGAAACAGCGTATCTATGTGACGCAGCTGACACAGAACAGCATACGCTGTTTACAGGGTGATGAGGAGGAGACGAATTGTTGAATAAAGTCTTTTTTTTTTTTTTTCGCGCACAAAAAGTATTCTCGTAGCTCTGTAATTGCAGATGAACCACTGATGTCACATGGATTATTTTACCGATCTCCTTGCTACGTTTCTGGACTTGGGAACATTTCTTGGGGGGAAAAAAAACATTATGTTCATATATTAAATATATTTATATAATACAAATTATATGAATATAAATATATACATGTAAATATTTTTTCAAAATATATGCTGTATGTGTGTGTATTTTGATATGCATAATAAATATACACCGTACATACACATATATTATATAAACAAAAACTTTTATTTTGGATGCGATTCATCGCGATTAATAATTGCCCAGCACTACATATAACTTTAAAAAAAAAATAGTGCAGACAATGGAGAAGAATGAAACTTTCTAGTGCCTGTGTTCGAATGAAGTACACTATTTTAATGGCTGTTGAAAAGTGTTTTATTTTGGCTGATTGTTCTCAGAATTACAGTTTCTTTTTAAAATTTCTTACATGTTCTATATCAAATAATGAATGAATGAATGAATGATGCATTTATATAGTGCTTTATTGTGTATTGCTGTACACCCAAAGCACTTTACAATCATGTTGGGGGGTCTCTAATGCTTGGGCTATGTGAAGACGATGTATGTGTGAAATTGTTCTTTGATAAATGGAATGTTTAAAATTTAAACCTTCTCTAGAATGTCCAAAAATACTCTTAAAACACTTTTTCTACTTCGAGAAAAATATGTATATGTATGCTTAATGCTGCTGTTCTATGTTTTTCACTTTGTATAAATAAGGGTGTAATCTTAAAAAGGGTTATAATGCATGATGGCTCAGAGTAAAATATAAATTATATCAGTGAACAAGTATATATCCCAGTTAAACATCCTCTTAAGCAGCTTCAATGTATTTTGTTACGTTATGTCATTAGCCTGCAGGGAAGCTTGATTAGAATTTAACTAAACATTATAAGTAGGTGGTAGCTTGGCAAGCAACGTTTTAAAAGTACATTCCTCAACAGTGATGCAAGAGAGCCAAGTTGCTATATCCGGTTCTCTATTTTATCGGCCAAGTTGTTTATCCCGGGAATAAGTAAAACAAATATCATTTAGTATGGCAGAATGTAGCAATGGCCGTATTGTCTCCTTTTACAAAATCCTACTTTAAAAGTTGGCCATATTCCAGCTGCTCTCTAAATCTGACATTATCATCATATATGCCATCACAGCATAAGTGATCTGAATATGAATTTGTGTGCATGCAGCGCGTCTCTATGTCTGCTGCGTGTTTAAAGAGCCTAGAGCATGTGAACATGTGTTTATGTGATTTCTCCAATCTGGAAGACAGTGACTGCTGCTTATTTATGATAATGCAATATTCGTGACCTTCAAAGGAAGCAGGTCAAATCCTCTCTGCACCAATAATGAAGACACAAGTGCCTCCCACACCGTGAAATTGCATAAAACATGCAATATGACACAATGAAATATACATAATGGGATTTTTCCCATGAGGTTGAAATTATGGTGAGGAAAGGACAAGAATGTCATCAAGACACCTGTATAATGATTAATAGTTTGAATAATAATCATAAAGAGTGACCAGACGACCGTGATAATGTCAGAGAACAATGTCATTTTAATGTAAATTTATAACTAGAGCTACGATTTTCAGCAAAGATCCTAAAAATATTTATTTACAGTATATACGTGTATACAGATAGATATAGTATGTCTATTTATAGTAAATGCACAAAAAGGAAATGCTTTTCACACATAGCTCTCTCACTCACACAAACCCTTCTGACTGCAGTAGCATGATATAATCTATTAATTTTCATTTGTTTCATATTCTCATTACGCCACAATTGTTAATGAACACAAACACTGCATGCTTTGTTATGCAAATGAACCCTAACCATCTCCAGCTCTAATAGTTCTCATTTAAGGGACCAGAGGTCACTCTCTTCCTTTATCGGCAACACCATCTGAAAAGGGGGCTTGACCTGCTGTTATCTTACAAATGGAGAGAGAGAAAAGCTCAGCCAGAGGAATGGTTCTCTATTTAATTAAAGTAATGATTTTATTATCAATCAAAACCAGCATTTGATGAAGTTACAGTACCAGAGGTGAAAACAAGACTTGTGTATTTCCTTCTTCACACACAGCTATGTTTTCTCTGTGTTTTTTTTTTTTGGTTTGTTTTTTTTTCTGAACAAAAAAAAGATATATGAAACAATAAATTTATATATAATGAATTCCTTTTATAACATAAAACATTAATCACATAAAAAGACAACAAAATGTCAATATGGCACCAAGTGTATTAAATAATGTATGTGCTGTTTATACAGAAAAACCATCAAGAAATGGGTCAGTGCTGTTATGCAGTACATTTTTAACTCGAAGCTTTGAAAAAAAAAAAATGAATATACCACATTTTCAAAAATATGCTCTATAGTTTAAATAAATTATGTATAATTTAATTAATTACTCAAAACCATAATAGTATTCATTAAATCCATTGCTAATATTCACTAATATTTGGGCTGCATTTGCTTTTCCCTCCAAAAATAATATTACTACCTGGTGCATGATGGATGGAAAGTGATATTGAGGACACAGGTAAAAAAACATAAAATGATCATCAATTTAAATATGTTCTCAAGAAAACATTATTAGAAAAAAAAAGAAAGAAACAGAATATTTCTTTCATTACGCCACAATTGTTAATGAACACAAACACTGCATGCTTTGTTATGCAAATGAACCCTAACCATCTCCAGCTCTAATAGTTCTCATTTAAGGGACCAGAGGTCACTCTCTTCCTTTATCGGCAACACCATCTGAAAAGGGGGCTTGACCTGCTGTTATCTTACAAATGGAGAGAGAGAAAAGCTCAGCCAGAGGAATGGTTCTCTATTTAATTAAAGTAATGATTTTATTATCAATCAAAACCAGCATTTGATGAAGTTACAGTACCAGAGGTGAAAACAAGACTTGTGTATTTCCTTCTTCACACACAGCTATGTTTTCTCTGTGTTTTTTTTTTTTGGTTTGTTTTTTTTTCTGAACAAAAAAAAGATATATGAAACAATAAATTTATATATAATGAATTCCTTTTATAACATAAAACATTAATCACATAAAAAGACAACAAAATGTCAATATGGCACCAAGTGTATCAAGAAATGGGTCAGTGCTGTTATGCAGTACATTTTTAACTCGAAGCTTTGAAAAAAAAAAAATGAATATACCACATTTTCAAAAATATGCTCTATAGTTTAAATAAATTATGTATAATTTAATTAATTACTCAAAACCATAATAGTATTCATTAAATCCATTGCTAATATTCACTAATATTTGGGCTGCATTTGCTTTTCCCTCCAAAAATAATATTACTACCTGGTGCATGATGGATGGAAAGTGATATTGAGGACACAGGTAAAAAAAACATAAAATGATCATCAATTTAAATATGTTCTCAAGAAAACATTATTAGAAAAAAAGAGAAAGAAACAGAATATTTCTTAATAAATTACTAGATTTCCATGTTAAAAGCCTGGGGATATGGGGAAAAAAATACAAAACCCATGCAAACCAAATTAGTGAAGTAAAATCATTTAAAATTCAGTCATATGTTCAGTTAATTGTGATATCATTATTGAACATAGCTAACTAACATGATTTGAAATCATTTGCTTTTAATATGTTATATTAAGACACACGATGGAGACTTTAAAATGTAGGCACAGTAGGAATGACCCAAATACAATATTAAATACAGCATGAAATAAAAGCTGTCACATCTCACTTATCAAAGCTGAGAGGTTGGGCTCCAGAGGCCTTTTTTTGTTTGTTTGTTTGATTGATTGATTGATTGATTGATTGATTGATTGATTGATTGATTGATCTATGAAACTGATTTACTAGTTTGTACACAATGTGCTCTACATTTCACTCCACACCAAATGTTTCATTTCTCCATAAAGCACACAAAAAAGCTAGAGAATGGTATTTCACTTTCTGTGGAACTTCACAATAGGAGGAAGAGAGATGAATTTCCTACTGTTCCTCATCTTTGAAAAGAGCAACAGGATGTCAAACCCGTTTGTGAATCTGGGATAAAACACAGACTCACTTCTCAGCCAGTTATCAACTCTTTGTGGATTGTAGGAAACTGCATTTATAATGTCCAGCAAGGCAGTCATGGTCCCTAATTATAACACTTCCCAGTGGGAGTGCACAGGACTGGGACAGAGAAAGACAACAATGTAGAAAGACAGACAGAGAGAGGGAGGGGATTAGTGAGGGCCCAGGGATACATAAAGAGGGTGAACGTTAGGGCTGCACGATAAATCGCATGCGATATTTAACGCGCATCTTATCAGTAAAGCCGGTTCTGTAATCAGCGGTAAATCTCCATCACCTGCGTGCTATAAATATCGCATGCGATTTATCGTGCAGCCCTAGTGAACGTGATTTGACCAAGTACAACATGTTCCTGGATCAACATCCTTGTTGATCCTGGAACATCATTCCAATCAACCAATCAGAATTGAGAGATAACTTTTCAGGAAATGTCAGTTTTAGGCTTACAATCAGGATTAGGTGCTTCTACACCCTTGTTAATCAGCTATCATTTCCCTCTGATTTTAGGAATAAATTATGGGTAAGGCTGGGT
>NW_015536800.1:3793067-3796701 GCF_001515605.1 Sinocyclocheilus anshuiensis | reverse complement strand
TAGGGCTGCACGATAAATCGCATGCGATATTTAACGCGCATCTTATCAGTAAAGCCGGTTCTGTAATCAGCGGTAAATCTCCATCACCTGCGTGCTATAAATATCGCATGCGATTTATCATGCAGCCCTAGTGAACGTGATTTGACCAAGTACAACATGTTCCTGGATCAACATCCTTGTTGATCCTGGAACATCATTCCAATCAACCAATCAGAATTGAGAGATAACTTTTCAGGAAATGTCAGTTTTAGGCTTACAATCAGGATTAGGTGCTTCTACACCCTTGTTAATCAGCTATCATTTCCCTCTGATTTTAGGAATAAATTATGGGTAAGGTTAGGTTTGGGGGTGGGGATTGGGTTAAGTCTGTATTTTTGGACAGTAATGTTGATCCAGGATCAACAAAAGATGTTGATCCAGGAACATGTCTTGGCAAAATCACAGCAACCCATAAAGAGGTGGAGCCACAGCTGGAATGGTCATGTTGCCAGGAATAGAAATTAAGTATGAAAAACAAAGGATGAACTGGGAAAAGATAGAGCAGAATAGGAACACGAGACATTGTATGGATGTATTTATGTATGTATGTAATATTTTTACAAGCCTCTTTACGACTAGCACCATAGGGGTGTGTGTGTGTGTGTGTGTGTGTGGTGTACAAGGACAGCAGATGTGTTGATAAATGTGCTGCCATCAAGGCTAAAGTATGATGTGTCATTGAAGGCCTAGTGATCAGACGTCCTCTCTCTCTTTCTCTTGCCCAGTTCTCTAACACATACACAAGCACACACATCTGCATTGTCATTGCTGAGATATCCCTCATCTATCTGTCTATTTAATGTGATCTCGATTCAATCTCAGACATTTGGACGTTACTATATATATATATATATATATATCTGCTCACTAAAAAAAGACAGCACACAATGGCATGCTTTATTTCCATAGCAATCCCTGAAGTTGTACTGAAGAAACAGCCTCACAGCGAGAAAGCAGGAGGAAAAACTGATTTGTTCACAGTAGGTGAACTTCATTAAATAATGTAGCCTGTTAACAACAGAGTACTAGATCCTGTTTGGACAATTCCAGTGCATTTGAAGGCCATTAGAGCCCTGTGCTATGTGTGGAGGAAATCACTAATGAACAGAGAGTTATATTAGTCTCTTAATAACCGTGTGTCTATCTGTGTAGCGGCTAGTCCCACTGCAGTCATTTGCTGCCATTTTCTCGCCTACAGAAGCAGAAATCACTATTCACACTATTCACAATTCTTATTCTTCATGATAGCTTCCTGTCAAACAGGAGGCTTCCCCCTATTCAAATTAATGGCTACTGTGTCCCACCAGAGGCAGAACACAGGTCTCAGATCATGAAAAAAATGGCTTCGGCATCCATTCAGAGCACTGTTGGTGCCCTTTTAGTGTGCAGCGGAGCTGGAATGGACGTTAAGAGGCTGCTGGCTCCGCTCAGCATTTGCGTTGATGACCTTGATGGGTCAGTGGAACGCGAGGTGTGTAATCGGCAACGGATTTTTAGTGAATCTCGGCAGACAATGAGCTGTTTAATTTGCGGGCAGAGGAAGATAGTGTCTGTGAGGAGATGTATGATAGAGAGAAAGAATGAGAGAAAGATGAAGAGAAGGAAGAAGAGAGGATATGACTTGTGTCTGCTGGGGTGTGTGTGTGTGTGGGGGGGGATTAAACTGTAGATGCAGTTATTGATTTCAGCCCTACTGTGTGTTTGCCATTGTAAAACCACAAGGACATGTTATAGGCCACATCATACTGACCAACCTCTCTCATTTACACACAGACACTCCCAGATACATGTACGCAATGCTTTCCTAATAAGGAGAGAAGGTAGGGTTACAGGATATGTTAAATAAACATATGTTAACGGTTGTAATGTATAAAAAAAGGTTATTTTATTTTATTATTTATTATTATTTATTTTATTTGTATTATTATTATTATTATTATTATTATTGATGTTGTTACATACTTTACAGTCATTTTATTTTACAGTGAAATATTACAATAGTAATATCTTATTTTGTTTTGTATTTAATAATAATAACAATAATAATAATAATAATAATAATAATAATAATAATAATAATAATACAAATACTACTACTAATAATAATAATAATAATTATTATTATTATTATTTTTTTTTATTTTTTTTTATTTGTATTTTTAAAGTAATATTAATAAACACAATGTTCACAAAATATCAACATTTATGGCCAAACTGTGCAGCCCTAAAAAACAAACACATACAATCTGATATTTTAAATCCATTTTTAATAACAAACAAACAAACTATAAATAAATATGTTGCTGCTATAAAGGGTTTGATGAGGGAAATATAAAAGCACATTTTAATATACAATAGCCTCTTTTTTTACCATACTACTATACCATAGTTTAACAATGGTATTTGTAAAACTGTGATTATACAAATAGCAATCAATCTGCCAAAAAAAATTTAAAAATACTACACTTACACTATAATAAAACTATGGCTAATTTTCATAATGGAAATGCTATATGCTATATGGAAATGGTTATTTTCCATTCTAGACAGCATTTCATGGGACAAAATTGTATGCGTCCCTGTGAACAAGATGAGTCATACCTTTTTTGGCCTGTTTTCCCAGGAGAGAAAGAATGTACAAAGACTGACTGAATGTGTTTAAGCTACATGTGACATGCTAAAAACATTTGTTGAGATTCAGGTGTACACTAGCATTTAGATGGCTTCAAAGCTAAAAGTCTACTTTTAGACTTTTAAGTGAACTAAAAGTCACTTTTAATGACTTTAATATAATACACAGTATTAAAGAGACAAGAATGCTATTACTGGATACTGTATTTGGCCATTTTATCACACAGTAGGGTACAGTGCGAAGCTTTAAGCTAGTAAACAAAAACATAATTACATTGCATTCTGTGTATCTTTCTGTAATCGCACAAACACACACACACACACACACACAGTAGCACACACACACACACACACATACATGATCTGTGTGTGTGTGTGTTAGTCACAGCCCAGGGACTGCAGATGCAAATTAGCTTTATAGCTAACTCTGGCACAACACTGTTGTTGTGCTTTGTCCCTGTACAAATAAATTGAATAAATAAAATAAAAATAAAAATCATGCCATGCTATTCGACTCCCTGGGTTAAACATTAGAGAAGAATGCTTGCCTGCTTGTGTCTGTTGTTCACTAAGTGATTTTAAGATACATGTAACACTGCGGGTGTCCGAGTGTGAAGGGAGTGTTTTAAAAGCTTGATCAAGTAAATATTAACTTTGTACCAACAGCGAAGAAAAGCTGTTGTGTTTACGTGTCCAGAGAAACTGGCACGGAGATTTAAAGATCTGCTGAGATCGTTATCACTGTTTCCCTTAACTGCAGCACGAAGCTGCTATTTGAATAAAGTTAAATTTAACTCAGAACGAACTGAGAGTTTAAGCGCCACATCGCAAAACCAACCAAAAGCGGTGTTGTTATTTGTACAGTGTTGAAATGCGCCAACATTCCATGTAACATGCTTAACTGTACTTGCAATGCAACTATTCACATGCTAGCCACTAGAGCTTGTTTTGGTTGCCATAGTTA
>NW_015536800.1:3779117-3792404 GCF_001515605.1 Sinocyclocheilus anshuiensis | reverse complement strand
GTGTGTGTGTGTGTGTGTGTGTGTGTGTGTGTGTGTGTGTGTGTGTGTGTGTGTGTGTGTGTGTGTGTGTACTAAAAGACTCATCTGGCAGTAAATCTAGACTGAAGTCTGAATAACACTGAATGTTATTCAATGTTATTTTTATATTTCAGTCATTCTCTTTTTTCAGGTGGCAAACTCCTTTAAACAGTAAAACTAACAAGTGCAGAATACCTAACACACCAAATCTGGGGAAAACCACCAACGATCTAGACAAAGCCTTACCTTCTAACATTTTCCAGACTGACAGTTTTATTCCAACTTCAGTGACTTGACTTGACAGACATTTTAGCTAATGAACTTAAATGAGTCAGCTGTTCATTAGCTAAGAAGCTGAACAAATACACTGACACATAACTGACATACTGAGAGATAATTAAGATAATTAATAATAAAAAATTTGTTATCACGAATTAATATACACAATCAGTTAATTATGAGTTGATTAATCAGTTGATTCATTCATTGTTGTTGCTTTTTGTCAGTTATAATTATATTATTTATTTTGTTGTTTTTAATCAGCCAATCACATTGCAGATAACTCTGAATCCTTCATGGACCACCATTGGCCACACTTAAAGGCTGGAATGCACTACACAACTTTTGCCCTGATTATTCCTCAATTTGATATCTGGACGCAATGAAAGTCAGTCTGCAGATTTAGGGAACGATGTCTAGTGTTTTAAAATTTGTTCAGATTGTATAAATTGTGTTGAGTATTCTAGTCTTCGCACACACTGATACAAGTGCACTACTGAACTTGACTATGACCCAGCAAATGTAAGCACATGCCAGAACAGTCACAACAAACAAACAAACACACACACACACACACACACACACACACACACACACACACACACACACACACACACAAAGAAAGGCGGTGAGATGCCAGCTGTTACCCTGGCGACCTGCATGGCTGCAAGGATCCACGAAAAGAGAGTGATAGCAAAAGACGTTGTGTGTGCATGTGTGTCTGCAGGTGGGCTGGGCCGCCCAGAGGGGAAGCTATGGCAGGCATACCAATCACACTCAGAGATAGAATTGGAGATCAGTATATGATACTAACCAGATATCACAAACAACTCAAATCAAATTCAATCCACAACCAGTGAACATGCACAAAAACGAACATGACTCAGGAATATGCATCTCCCTCAGGATACTAACACTCAGGAAATATGGAGCTGACATCCAGCACAGAAGCAGGTGGAATCACTCATAGGAATTGCGCAGAGGTTGTTTTTTCATAACTGAGGAAATGTAATGGAGTTATCAGTTATATTTCATTAAAGTAATACTTTTCATATAAAGTATTAAAGGTGCTAAAATAGTGAGGAGTCTAACATACAGTAATACTGTGTTGTAACCAGCAAATACAGCATGATTTTGAGTGTGGTATTGCTTTTAAACAACAGTTTAGTAAATAAAAAGTTACTAAAGTTACATTTTTGCATCACCAACAAATATAAATGCAAAAAGAACAGCTATATATTAGATCATTTATTTTAAAATGGCTTACAGGATTAGTTCACTTCCAGAATGAAAAATTCTTGATAATTTACTCATTCCTATATCATTCATGTCTTTCTTTTTTTCAGTTGAAAAGAAATTAAGGTTTTTGAGGAAAACATTCCAGGATTTCTCTCTATATAGTGGACTTCAATGGTGGCCAGTGGGTTAAAGGTCCAAATTGTAGTTTCAACGCAGCTTCAAATGCCTCTACACGATCCCAGCCAAGGAATAAGGGTCTTATCTAGTGAAACAATCGGTCAAAAGGTAAAACAACGATGTTGGACGATTTCGATGTTGGAGGAGAAAATGAGATGGAGTTGTTTTGCCCTGCCCTACCTTTTTGAACCGAAGTACACAGACGGAGAACTAACCGCGCATGACCTTTTTAACGTGATTACGCAATACGCGAAGAAACGCTTCCTCTTTGTAGAGCTAGTGCAAGATGAGCATTTGTGGTCAAAAAGTATATACATTTTTATTTTTTTTAGAAAATCGTTTCGCTAGATAAGACCCTTTTTCCTCGACTGGGATCGTGTAGTGCCCTTTGAAGTTGCATTGAAACTACAATTTGGACGTCCAACCCATTGGGTCCCATTGAAGTCAAATATATGGAGAAAAATCCTGGAATGTTTTTCTTAAAAACCTTAATTTATTTTCAGCTGAAGAAAGAAAGACATGAACATCTTGGATGACATGGGGGTGAGTAAATTACAAGGAGATTTTTATTCTGGAAGTGAACTAACTAATTATTCTAATGATCTGAACACATTAATCTATGATAATATTACTGAAATTAAAGAATAAAGTCAAGCATATAATATACGTAATACGTAATGAGGGGAGTGTTTAAGAAACCCCATTTAAAACAATTATATTCACAATTCTATTTGGTGATGCTAGGGATGCAAAAATGATTCACTTTAGCTAATCTTGTTTGTGATATTTATTCTTATAGGTCATGCATAATTTGATATGTTTAGATCTTAGACAATAACGTTTTATTTGCAAAGATTTGACCAGTTGTCCTGCATAAATACTAGTTTAGCATTACTGTACATGCTGTTTTTTTCCTCTCAAAAATCTGTCTCAGAGCAAACTAATCTGAAAATTGGATGGCGTCCATACACAACAGCATGTAACATCTGGCCAGCAGCAGGTTGGCGGATCCAAACATGCAGCTGTGCCTGCGTATATACAAGTGTATCTGTGTTTGAGAATATACAGAAGATCTGCTGTTAAGCTTCAGATCTTCTTAAATCTGATCCGCAAGGCTCCATCGGGAGAGGCACGACTCTGTGTACTTACGCTAATTAACCATGAGCACCCGAGATGAATAACCCCCAGGACCATGCTGGTTTTTACAAGACTCTATATCAGTGGAGAAAAACAACACGGCTGTTTGTGAGTTTTAATTCCTTGTATGTTAAGCTCACAAGAAAATCTAATGCAAACAGGACATTGTTTATGCTTTAATCCAACTTTCTATAGTACGTCATTCCCCAATCACAAGTGACTGTCAAATTGTTTGATCATTGTAATAGCCTTTTTTTTTCTTATTAAAGTGGACCCCAAGGAACCCCACTAGAAACTGTGTGAAAACTGGGGGTTTGTGAATTGGAATACAGTTTCTAATTGATGCAAAGGCAATTATACTATTCTGGGGACAAAAAGCTTTTTCCAACGCCAGCTATTCAAAAGTCATCTACCTATCTATCCTTTTTCCAACGCCAGCTATTCAAAAGTCATCTATCTATCTATCTATCTATCTATCTATCTATCTATCTATCTATCTGTCTGTCTGTCTGTCTGTCTGTTTCTTGAGTGCTAAATTATCATATTAGAAAGACTTATGAAGGATCATGTGATACTGGAGAATTGAGTAATGGCTGCTGAAAATTCAACATTTCCATCACAAGAATAAATTACATTTTAAAACATAATAGAACAGAAAACAGTTATTTGAAATCGTAATACAATTTCATAATATTACTGTTTTTATTGTGTTTTTGATCGTATATATCCAGCCTTGGTGAGCATAAAAGCCTTCAATCAATTAATCAATCTATCAAACTTTTAAAAACCGTACCAACTCTACTTTTTTTGAAAAGTAATTTATATTTCGTGTTGATATTCAACTGTTTGGATTTCCAATTTTGGAACACAAAACTGTTGGTGAACAATATGAGCAACAGTGACGAAGAGCTTCTATCAGGGATGAAAATGGTTTATGGGTCTGTTTGGGTTTGGCTGGGTTTGTTCAGAAACAAGCTAAAATAGAAGGTTTTGGTTCTAATCTATTCTCTTTTGTACAGATTCAACAAATCCGACAAAAATGAGATATTTTGTGTGCTGCAGTGTGAAGATTCACATCCATTCTCTTTTACATCTGATTGTAAAACGATCCTCCCTGTTTAGAAATGGGATGAGAGCATACCAGAGGGCCATAAACGCTAACGAACAACGCATGTAAAGACTTTGGCTCAGAGTGCCAGTGCGAAGCATTTATTACCAAATGCTGTCTGTAACAGTCCAATAAATGATGAATGATGGAAGGAGGCTTCCACAGCACCTGCTCCCCTCATAACAATGGCAACGGATTAGGACAGGGTTGAAGAAAATGGCAAAACCTGTTAGCCAGTGGGCTGAGACAGATGTATCGCAACAGAAAGAGAGAAAGATAGAGCGACAATGGGATGGTGACGGAAGAGAGTAAGTCCATCTGTTACTACAATGGCACTCCAAATGCTGCTCCACGGTTGATATTTACATGAGCTTATCCGGCGCATCTCATTCCCAATACAAATCTACGAACAAGCGGCTGTACCGGAGCAAAACACGGTAGCAACACAGCCACAAATGCTATGTAAATAACAATACAGCAGCAATAGGTCAGGTGGGAGTAAAGGAAGCTGGTGTTTCCATGGAAATGACAGGACGGCGAGTCCGCTGTATTGCACAGGTACGTGCACGCACTTAACTCAAACTCATAAACTCAACACAAACTTTTCTTTTTCAAAACTCGAGTCCCCACAGGAGTGAAGCAGCTCCTCATTAATAACCAATTACGAGTGCTAGAGATACAGCTTGGAACATTATGTGGCGGACACTAAAGCTAATCAGCATTCAGACAGGGTGGCTCAGGAATACGCCTGAAGCAGCTCAGGCGTTCACGGATTGGTTCGCAGTGTATCCAGGGCAGTTCCAACTACAGGCTGGGGAATATGCTTTTCAGTTTGTCATGGAGGGCTTTTGATGGGACCATGGAGAGTCTTGACTTTTAGGTAAAATTATGCACATCTTTCTGAAAACAAAGTGCTCTTGTAAGTTTCTTGGCGTAAGACAAAATGTATTAGACAAGGTTTTGAAAGGGTGTAATCCAGCATGGCACGTTGTTGGGCTTCTAAACAGGCGGGTTTGTTTTAAGCCCTTTGTATATCTCTTTGAAGAACCAGCGGGATCTTTGTAGTGTGTTTGTGTGCAACTGGGAGGGAAAGCCTGTGTAAAAAACCCTGCGTGTTTCCGTTTGCGTGTTATGTGTTCTGTTGTTTCCTTCCTCCAGAGGAGTTTGGGAGCATATGGACCAGTTCATTAGAACTAATGTGCAATAATAGTACGTTGCTCACGAGGCTTTTGCACAAAGCATTGCCAGTGATAACAAAGCAATCATTTCTAACAAGCCGCATTAACATAGAATCAGCTGTGAGAATCCCAGCGGTGAGCTAGTCATCCCTGCTTTCTACAACAAAGATTCCTTTCAAAGGGTAAAAATATGAAGCAAGAAAGGTGCAGGTCTTTCTTAGGTCCTCTCATCTCCGTGTTTCATTACCTCGCTCGTCACAATGGTCCCATTATCCATCTCAAGTGATCTGAACAATGCCAAACAGGTTATAAGTTGTGATTTGATCAAACTAGAATTGTTCACCCTAAAATTAGTTAATGATCATGATGTTCCAAACCTGTATGCATTTATTTCTTCTGCTGAATATAAAATAATATATTTTGGAAAATGTTTTTGTCTATACAGTGAAAGTCAGTGGGTACCAATGTTGTTTTTGGCTTAAAACACAAAGTAAAAACATGAGGATGAGTAAATTACAGAATTTTCTATTATTTTCTTAATATTTTGCTGCATAATTAATCAAAATAAAACAAAAATTGCAATATGGCTTGGTTGTCCAAAAAAATAAAAGCTCGATAGTTTTACGTTTGAAAATGAAGAAATTAAGACAGTCATAAATATTACTATTGAAAGTGTACAGTTGTACTGTGAAATAATAATAATAATGTTTCTGTTGTTGTTGTTGTTGTCTTATATACAGTACTAGATTTGTTTTATTTTACAGTGAAATATTCCAATAATAATAGTTTTATTTTTTAAATCATCTTCATCATCATCATAAAAATATCATAATTATTATTTGATGGTCATATTGATATACTTATATATCACTTATACAATACAATAAAAAAACAAATATTAATAATTATAATAATCACCATCAGCATCATAGTCATCATCATCATCATTAAATTTTTGAAAATCCCAAAATTGTAATTTCATTTTTTCCCCCAAATCGTGTAGCCCTAGTTTAAACATACCATACCGAATGTTTATTGGTTATCACCGTTTAGAAACTATTAAGCACATTTACCAATAGCACCGTTTAGCCTGTAGTTTCGACATGATAACACACATTTAATCTTTGCTCTCAGAGCACATCAGTAGCAAATCAGTACCCACTTAAAAGGTTCCTTTCTGTGCCTGCGAAATCCTCATGCTTCATTTTTGTTGTCTCATTTCCTCTAAAGCTACAGGAAGTGATGGAAGCGAACCTCTGTTGCCTTTCTGACTGCTGCTAACTTGCTCTGACAGGGCTGCTTTGCTCTCTGTGCAGGTCTCTCACTCCCCACTTCCTCATCCAAGCCTGAGTGCCTTTACAGCCACAAGGAACCTGCTCTTTTTGAATCGCCACACGTGAATGATCAGCAGCGCCGCACAGGCAGCGCAGGACTTTCCGGAGGTATGTCTGAGAAAAGAAAGGTGGTGATGAGTGATAGATTTACTCCATTATGTTCTGCTCTAGGTCGAGTATGAGAATAGTCTGATATTATTCCTGCTCATCCCTAAAATAACCACGAGATCCCCACAGGAAACCACAGCACTGGATGGGAGACTGACAGAACGAAGTAGATAAAGAAGAAGAGGAATAAGAATGGGATGCAGTGGAAAAACGTCCAGATATAGTATTCCTAAAAGGTACTAGAGAGAACTGCAGATTTATGTGTTGTATTATATTACTTATATTATATTACATTCCAAACTAAATTTTATAAATTTGACCCAACTGACAAATTCTCAAGGAAACGTCCTTCTATCAGCATTTACACATGCATCAACAAAACATTGTTCTGGTAACCTTGTTTTGGAGGATTCCGTTAAGCCTTGGTTATCCTCACAGGTATTTGACATCTGTGGTTTTTGGTTGTATTTTTCTCAAGTAATTTAAAGTATTAAAACTACTGTGTATTTACCATTTATGCGTTATTTGTTGCGTTATAAAAATACAGTAAAAACACTACTATTGTGAAATATTATTGCAATAAAATAAGCAGCTATTTTCTAATTGAATATATTGTGACTTATTTCTGTGATGGCAAAGCTACATTTTTAGCACCCATTTCTCCAGTCTCAATGTCACATTTCAGAAATAATTCTGATTTGGTGCTCAAGAAACATTTCTTATTATTTCTTACTATTTCTAACATTTCTTACTAAGATAGATAGATAGATAGATAGATAGATAGATAGATAGATCTGCTGGACCCAGCTGAGATTCCAAGATCAGCGAAGCATGGCTCTGGCACTTCACTTGATCCCACTCACCTGTGGATATGGATAGTGATTTTGAGACAGATGAGAGCTGAGGACATGCAGCCTGCGAAAATGCTGTCATCCTGCAAATCTCCATATACATGCAAGAGCCATTTCCCATTGATTATACACTCTAAAAAATGCTGGGTTAAATACAACCCAGTGCTGGGTAAAATAGGGACAAACCCAGCAATTGGGTTGTTTTGACCCAGCGGTTGGGTTACTACCCAGAAGGTTGGGTTAAACATTTAACCCAACCGCTGGGTCAAAACAGCCCAATTGCTGGGTTTGTCCCTATTTTACCCAGCACTGGGTTGAATTTAACCCAGCATTTTTTAGAGTGTACTGAGTTGATGGGCCCATCCGGAGAGGCACAAGGAGAAAGGGAGGGGCAGCTGGAGGCCCGCTGACCGAATTCTAATCAAGCCGACCCTTAATCACTAGGTGGGAACGAGGAGTGGGTTTCGTTAAAAGTTGAGGTCTCTTACTAGTATTGCACTGGGATTGATTGCAGGAGAGATTTACAGCCGCACCAAAGCACCTTTTTACTCGTAGCCCGCCATAAACCACAGCAGAGCCGCTGAGAAGACATGGCAACGGGAGTCCAGCACGTACGCACATCCCACCGACCGCAGCTCCAACTGGGAGAGAAGAGGATCAGAGCAAAACAGAGAGAGAAACCGAAGGAATAGACACAACGAAGAGTTTGAAAAGGAAGCCAGCAATTAACTGTAGCAAAAAGGGACGCACTCACTTTCGTCCAAATGCTTTGCAATTCGTTTTGATGATGTCTTGCTGAACATTTTGTACGTCCCGTTTTTCCCAGCCCATGAATAAATTATAAGTCCACTCTTTAAGAGATATACATCAACAGATTCAAGACAGCAGTGGTGCAGAAGAGCAAAAGCGGATCCAGAAGGACTGAGAAGGTGCTGTAATCACAGCATAAACCTAATGAATTCTGCCTCCAACAAGATAAACATTATTTGTTTGGTCACCTATGAACACTTATTGCACATCAGAGCCCTTTAAATATAATGAATTACACTGTGCACACATTAACACCTCGCTCTTGGTCTCAGCTCTGCCTTAAATCTATTGATATACAAGTTGACTGTTGACAGATCCCTGTTTTAAAGACGTAGTTAATCCAAAAAAATGTTAATTCTATCATTATTTATTCCCTTCATGTTGTTCTAAACCTGTATAACTTCTGTGCAACACCAAAGTTGATTTCTGAAGAACGTCTTAGCCTTTTTTTGCCATAAGATGAATGTGAATTAAGGCTGGGGGTGTAGAGTTTCAAAAAAGACCATACAACATAATAAAAGTGGTCCGTACAAATTTATATACTATAAAACTTCTGAAGCCATACATATCTTTGTGTGTTATTCACATTATTCACTCACCTGAATTTTCACAATGGGTTGCTGAACAGTGAGCTGAACTCAACAAGTCATTCAGAAGAGTTAGGTGGACTTGGTCACCTGACTCATTTAAATAGAACGATTTAAATAATGATTCGCTCACAAATTGGATATGAGAACTTCATGAAGTTTTCATCAAAGAGCCAGAAAGAGCCCCTTTATCCACTGATTCATTGTAAAAATGTAACTTAAGGAAGCACTGATTCAAAAATTAAATGCCAATATTTCACTCAAGAACTATCTTCAAAGAGCCAAGAAGAGCTCTTTTATTCGTCCAATTCATGAATGAATCATTCATACTAGTTTTGTGAACTGGATCAACTGATTCGCTGAAAAGATTTAACTCAAATCAGCACTGATTCACAAATTAAAGATCAATACTTCACTCATGAATCAGTTGATCTTCAACGAGCCAAGGAGAGCTCTTTTATCATTCAATTCAAACCAGTTTTGTGAACTAAATCAAATTAGCCATTAATTTACAAATTGGACATCAGTACTTCACTCATGAACTCTCATTGAAGAGCCAAGAAGGGCAGATGTAACAAGCATACATTCATGGATCTTTCTTTCTTTCTTTCTTTCTTTCTTTCTTGGGGGGCTTAACAGTCTCAATCTCCCTATCACTTTCAAAAAGTTCACTTTATAACAAAAATTCACCTTGTCTTTTTCCACAGGAAAAAAAAAAGTCAGAATTTACATTTTAGGGTGAACTATTCCTTTAACTCCAAAGGATACAGTGGGGAACTCTGATGTATTTTTGATCACCTGGCATGCTGAAGTTAGAGTTCCACCACTATGGCCATTTGTCGAGGGAGGCTGTTATCTCTATGGTAACTGTAATGGAGGAAGAAGCACTAATTTGCAGGTTTTTTACATATCATTCATCCACAGCACAACTCTCCAGACACCAGTGGCCTACAAATGTGCGAAGTCATTTTTCAGCCTGAGAGGAATCTGAAAATTAGGCCCCACTTTTGAGGCATCCAAAGAAAGCCTGATCCGACTGATTGCTGTGTGGCTGTCTAATGCGCCTGACTCGTCAGCGACTAGATATTCAACACTTCACACAGACACAAGTGCCTGTCAGTATCTGAGGATGACCGGTCATAAAAAGAGAGCCAGAAGATAGGAAAAAGAGTGGGGACAGGATTGAAATGGCACTAGTTATTGAAGTTCACTCACGATTGAAGTATCTAGCCTCGGTTCGCGAATTATGCTCCTTTCTCTCCTTTCTGACTTATTTGGACTACTGTGTATCTAAACACGCTTTTTAAGCCTGCTTGGAAAGCCTTGGGGATGACAATTAACCTTGACTGTAAAGTTATTTTATCTTTAGCTGTTGTAGCCATGGCCCTACTAAAGTAAATGAACCTTAGCCAAGCTCTCATTTGTCTAGCAGCCGTATGATCCCCTCTGCAGTATATGGAGTAAAGAGTAATTACAGTTAATGTTGAAAAGTAGACTCTCCTTTCACACAACACTCTAATGATACCATAGTCAAACTGTCAGGAAATTTACACATGGCTATTCAGGGTGACTAATGACATGGGCCTGCAAGAATCAATGAAGATCTTGTGAACTGGGATGAGATTCATTCTTTGCGGTTGGTGACTCGGTTTTCTATTTTCTTTGACTTTACAAGAAGAGGAATTAAAGAACGTTTTAATAAGCGTGTATACATGAAAGATAAATAGTTTACTTTGTGGTCATGTCCGACACCTGATCAATAGGGTAGTGTCTAATGAAAATGTCATGCAAATTGTTAATTTAGCTTTGTCTGGCAGTAATTAATGAGTATATTGATAATTAGCATGCTGTCGACACCATGCAAAACAAGCCCTTTGATCCAGCTTAATAGCCATTATGTAATTTAGCGAACACTTCATCTGGTGCAGCACGTCTGGTTGTAACAGGAAACTACATCAGTACAGGCTAAGTGGGTGACATGTTGTCGTCACTTACGCTTAGTAAGAGCACACAAACACTTAAGATATAAATAACATTGTCAACCTACACTGAAAAAAAGTGGTACTTTCTCCACTGAAAATATTAAACAATTCTACATTTGTATTCAATTCAAGCATGCACATAGAAATGAAAACTATAATGCTGTATTCTTAATATGTTTATTAGCAGATTTGAATACATTTAAAAAAAATAAGTAAAATCTACATAGCTGCACGCTGCTGGTGCTCCCAGCATGCACCAGGGCATGAATAATTAATAAGGCCGCATGTTTTCGCTGTTTGCCAGTTTCACTGTTGCTGTTGATTTTGTCATGTTTAGTATCTTGCTGTTTTATGACGTCTAGAGTTTAAAATTACCTATTTGTGCTCAAAAATTAGCCACTGATTGTTACCGTTATCGTGTCTTCAGTCTGTGCGTGTGTGCAGTTTCTTGTTTCCTTAGATGTTAGAGAGTTTAAACCAACATGCAATCTAGCCACATCACTGGGTTGTTTAAAACATGTCTTAAAGGAAAATCTATATGTATGTAAAACATATATAACATTTAACATTTGCGTATATTGTTCATATTAAACATTTAAGCTTTAAGCATTTTTTTTTTTAATTAAAATCAACCCCTTTTTACTTTTTTTATTGTATGTACACATTCAGTGCAGTGTCACAAATCGTTTAACTACCTGGATTTATCTGGATCTACTTTCCAATAAATTCCCAATGGATAAAACCCTTTTGAATATTGTTAAAAGCCTACGTTTTTACTTGTTGCCTTGTTTCCTGCTTCAAATATGTGACATTTTTTAAGTAAAAAAAATAAAATACAGGGTTCACTTTAATAGAAAGAAGGGGCTTCAGGCACAGAGGAGGAGCTGACAGGAGATTTCCAGGCATGCCAAGAGCTGGGAGAAGGGAGACATTAGTAGAAAAACAAATTCCCAGGTATTTTGGTAATAAAGGACTTATGTGATCATTTGGAAGAAAAAAAAATGGCAAAAGAACACACATAGACCCAAAAACAGTATCAACAACTACAAAAATACAGAGTCAAAGCTGCTTTAAAAATGCTTCGTAGACACTTGGTTTTTTGTTTATTTTTGGAAAGACATTTTAGAGGTAACAACCTCCCTCAAGTATACTCTCTGTAAGTGAAATTCATCGAGCTGGTGCTGAAAGTGTCCTGTCCATTGGGACCTTTTTTGGCACTGAACCTTATCTGTTCACTTATATGAGAAAGATAACCTGTTATACAGTACATCCCAACTCTCATGTCACACACTGAATTCTGAACAAAACAGAAGGAGAAGTGAAAGAGACTTCATCTCAAATAGTTTTAGCCTTGATCTGCTCAATGTAGATGATTTATAACCATATGAATTAATCTATGATTGCTTATTCATTACTAATGTGCATGTGCACAGTATTGTTGCTCTAAACTCCAAATAGTACAAAACACTCTGGACAGAATACAATGTATAATATCTGAGAAACTGTTATTTTCCTAAATTGCCATACCTGCCATACCTCTTAAAATGCATTTAAAACCATAAAATGTACACTCGCTGGCTCTTATTCACATATCGTGTGTAAACCCAAATGATTTCATGAAGAAATTTACCAAAAATTAGCTTAATTCAGCATAAACTTTTTGCACGCATAACATTTGTATGCAGGAATTCATGAAAAAAATATGTATTTAATGTAAAAGAAAAACAAATCTGAATTAAAATCTACCCAGTTACATACATTTCAAAAATACATTCTTTAAAATCCTACATGAACTGTGCAACATTGGCTCGTTCCTGCTTCCAAGGGTTAATTCACATCTTGAAGAGGTTCACAAACATTTATAAACACATCACAAAGCACATAAAAATGACTGGTATGACTAGATCTAATTCAGATGCTGACACGTAAACAAACTGAAGACAGATCTGGAGTCACTCTAAAATCCTTCTCATTATTGACTTTGAGCTCTTAAAGGAACTACCCACAATCCTCTTCTCCCTCCCAGCACAATAAATCTACCTCGTTAAAGATAGCACGGCCCATGACAATCACATTATTCCTTATCAACGATTCAAACTCTGGAAGAACCACACAGAGTGATGAGCTATAGATCTCCGTCATATCCAGCGTTCATTGCCCTACATATACCTGCTCAAGGATATTTGCCTAATGAAACCAACACCATCACATAACGATTGGATGGCCTCGGACATAAAAGCAGAGCAAATGTGACTGTAATGCTTGAATATGAGGCGAGCAAACATTGAAAATGCACTCATCATATTGTCTACTTGTCGAGAGACCAATTATAGAAATACAGCAAATCAATGTGAGTAAATAGAAGAGAGAGACGAGGGGATGGAGAGGTGAGGGGTTGGTCCTGGAGGAAAGCAGCAACACATATCAACATTTCATCCCCTCATATCACACATTATTGCCGCATTGATTTGTTGTCATT
>NW_015536800.1:3760585-3778958 GCF_001515605.1 Sinocyclocheilus anshuiensis | reverse complement strand
TGGGGGTGTGTGTGTGTGTGTGTGTGTGTGTGTGTGTGTGTGTGTGTGTGTGTGTGTGTGTGTGTGTGTTGTTCCACACAGGTAGGAAATTAAATACTCAAATCTCAATTAATTCAGATGGAAAACATTGACCTGGGAGAAGTTAGGAAGGCCTGATTTGCTAGCACACTTTTCTTTCTCCTCTAACGCTCTTTCCTCCTCTCCCTCTCTCTCTCTGGGAGTCATTAACATCCCTAAGAACTCCATTAACGATACTGATAACCCTCTGCATCATAGAGACAGCTAGAGTGTAGCACCCCACTGACACGAACACACACACACACAAATGTGTGTGTGTGTTTGAGTGTGCGTTAACTTCTTATCTTTAAACAGCTCTCGCTGCATCAGCCCAACGCAACAGTACTAACAAATGCAAACAGTAATTTGCTTTACTTTGGTGTTTATTCATTATTTTTTAGGCAACAATGGTTATAGGTTTTGTGAATATACTGTTCCATAAAAGAAATGTCACACTCAGGCAGAACAACAGCAAAATTGATTGTGTAACATTTCTTATTTATGAATATAGAATATATAAATATGATATAATGGTTGAAAACATGAAAATTATGAATACAAATATAATAATATATAATGGTGATAAAGTATAAAAACAATGCTATCATGGATGAAGTTTAAGGCTATTCTGGCACAGAAACAGTTTTGAAAACAAGATGTCAGTATTGAGTAACTTTTTTGTGGAAAATAGTTCAGAAACAAAATCATAGCTAAAGGAATTGTTAAGAGTGGCAACATTTGGTGTTTTGTACCTGAAAAAAAAAAAACAGTTTTGAACAATTAGTTGAGTGAAAGATTCAGTGAATCACTCATAAAGAAAGTAATTTGTTTCGTAAATGAATGAATCAATAATAAATGATTTAATGACTCGCCCAAACACTTTTGCCTTTGTAATATTGCTTATGTATGAATATAGAAGCAAGATGTATTGGATGAAAACATGATGAATATAAATCAAACATAAATAGATTAGATAAATAGATTATTAAATAAATGCTATTAAAGTAAATGTTGATATTGAGTAGGTTAACCTTTAGATACAATATTAGCTGTTACATTAACACTTTTTTTTTTTGCTCTGCCAACAAAAATAGCTACAAAATGTCCTTTGTTCCTGAATTAATAAATGTTTTAAATGTAATCAGTTGAGTGAATGATTCAATTAATCACTAATAAGGAACATCAGTTGTTTAGCTTCTGAATGAATCATCAGTATCAAATTAATGCGTTTAATTCATTATTTAATGCCTCAGTAATATAGACAGCCACTTGATGCCTGATGGCCGACTGAGAAAATATAGACACTGTAGTATGTGTAAAATATAAGTTACACATAAAAGTAATATTACAGTCACACTCATACTGTTGGTCTACTGTATATATAATCACACATTAATTCACCTGTAGTTCATAGGCTACTGTGGTTATTATGACTAAATCAACCAAACCGCCGTGGGTTACACTAACAAAAGTAATATTGAGGGCTAGATCAGTTTGAAAAAAAAAAAATATATATATACATATTTTTCACTTTTTAGAGTGTAACACTGTATTTTTTTGGACCTTTTATCCTAGTCAGAGAGACACAGAGAGAGAGAGAGAGAAATAAAGTGCAAGATGGGACTGTGAGTGCTTTGAGGTGATTGGTTCTTGCATTTGTAATTCCATCGTATGAATAATTTGTCGCCTGCTCTCCAAAATCCCACTGAGTTGGGTTTTGCTCACTGAGACTGGGGGAAAGATATGGGTACTTGTCCTTTATAGACTGGTACACATGAGGGTTGTTCTCAACTATAAAACAGCATTTAAAAACAGCTTGACTTCATATAATGGAATACATGCTGTAGATATGCTATGCTGACAGCAATCCTTGGCATATTGGTTTATATGTATAGCAGCAGCAGTTATTACATGAAGGCATGTATTTCCTCCATTAAACCGGTGGGTGGAATGGTTATTTTCTGTAGTCATGTAAAAACCATGTTTTTCTCTCCTGTGGGAAAGTTCAGTAAGGTTTGCGGAGACAGCCTGTCACTGAGAGAGCTCAGCCCCATAAAATCTGTGTGTGTGTGAGTGAGAAAAGGTGAAAAACAAGGCTTAGCCCCCCATTGAGGGTGCATAGAGGCAGCTAGTTACTGTATTCTATTGTGCCGCAGGGCTTTTGAAGAGGCTGTTAGCAGCCTAGGTTAGTTTATGCTTTTCCTGCCCCTTGGCACTCACACTGTCATGATATGGGCAAGCAATGATGCCTGTATGCGTGTATGTGTGCTTCTATTTCCATTTCCCTTGCTCAGACACACTCAGACACACATGCACTGGATGACACTAGGTGACCGTGACACCTTGTCCTGATTATTCTCTAGCTGTGGAGAAAGATCGGAGGCTGAAATGACTCAGGTAATTTAAGCAAAATTAAGAAATATGACATAACGGAATATCTATAAAATTTAAAGGACATTTTTGTCATAGACAAAAAAAGTGTAAAAAAAAAAAAATGTTGGCCTTATCCCTAATCCATCACACATACATGTAGACTAAATGACCAGTGTCAACAACCCCAATCCTTCCTGTTGGGCTATTTCAGTATGATATCATCATGCCGGCTGGTAAAATGACACCTTTCTGCCTGAGAAATATTCCCCCATTATTCTCCATGCAGCTTTTAAATAAGCACGTTCACGCTAACCACAGAGCTCAGCCGTGTCATTTCCACATCAACCCAGAGTTGTATGGACAGGGCAGAGAGAGCTCTTTACACACGACCATACTCTCCAATCATACACGGGAGGAGAAGAGATGGGACTTCTGATTTCCATGCCACTTCACAAGCACATTCACTCAAACACTCAAAAACAACTCGTCTGGATAAGTACAGGTTACTGCATTGAGTGTAGTCACATACTGTATGTCTGTGCATATGACATAATCAAATGCATCATGCAAACCATCCAACTGAACAAAGTGCACATGTGTGTACATGCACTGTAGAATGCAAGGTTGCTCAAACTGTATTTATTACCCAAGGGTAAGGTGAGTTGTTTTAATATGTATGCATTTATCAGTGGTATCACCAGCACAATAAAAGTTTAACAAATTGATATTTGATTAGGGTCAAAGCTGTATACATGTAACCTGTATACAAATAATATATGCCATCTATTAAGCATTCATGTGTTCACTTTATCATTGAGATACTACACTACATGTGGTTTCAGATTCAGCACATCCATGCACTATTAATAAACACTATGAATAAATCATAAATGATGAGAACACACAAAAATGGCAAAAGATGGCTGGAATTATTAAATCTAAGCTGACTGACCAGCCTGGTCTCATTGTTTATAAGCAGGTATTAGTACGTAACGTTTACAAGCACAAAACTTAGATGTATGCACATTTTATTGATGCTGAAAAGTACAATTTGGAAGTATTACAATGTTTAAAACGTAAAAATTGCTACGTATTTTTAGCTAAAAAGCATAAAGTATTTACAAATCTTTTATATCATTAAGATATTTGTATCAATGCATTTTTATAATTGTACTGATAAGCGATTTAGATTTTTAGACCCTATAACCCCTAAATTTGTAAGTCTGTAAAGTTGTTCTTACGTAAATAATTTACGTTTTAGTTCTCATCAATACGTCAGTACTGTAGGTTAAAATGCTGAAAATATGTCAGTATTGTACATAAAAATTATGTAAATACGTCAGCATTGTACATTTTATTGCCTGTGAAAACGTAAGTAGATGTGCGTTTTGTAGAACCACATCTTATGTAAAATACATACAAATTCTCATGAGATCACGTTGGACTGACTACTATGCAATATCTGGTTGTTTTCATCAGTCCACTAGTGATCAGTCATCAGTCATTGGTGAATGGTTCATTAATTTTGAAGGACTATTTAAAGCTGCACAAATACAGCATAACTGCATTTACACAAAAAAATCTACTGCAGAAATAATGTTATTAAACTAATGTTTTATATATATGGCACATCAGTTCTAGTTTTTAAATTTGATTTGAATGAATTGGTTGAGTGAATTATTCAATGACATGCTCATACTTGCTCAGACTGTCATACTCAGACTTAAGACTTGTTTTGTTCCTGAATGAATTAGTGCTTTTGAACAAAACAGTTGAGTGAATGATTTAATGACTCACTCATAAAGACAGCCACTTGTCACCACCTACTGGTGTAATGATATAACCTAAATAATATATGCATTATTATCCTATATTAAAATGATGCAACCTACTTAGAGATTTGTTGAATATGTGAAATAGTGTGTTAGAATCTGTTTAAATTACTATTTATTAAAGCAGCATTTGTTTCTTGAAATGAATGGGGGGGGGGGCAATTTAAGTACCCACAAAAGTTAGATTACCCATTAGACACTTGTGTATGTGCAAGACAAACCTCCACAGACTGGAAAATTACTCATACAAATTATCTTAATTATTTTAAATATACAGCCAAGCAGGAAAATAAATGAAAAATAAGCGTACGGGCTAAAAGTGCAAAAGAGAAAGTGAAGAGTAAACAAGTTTTTTAGAGAATGGTGTCTTGTTACAGGAAGAGAACAAGTTGAAGAAGTCGTGCTACATGAAGGTCATCTGCACTAGAAGCTCTCAAAAGAGAGGAGAAAAAAAAGTGTAATTTTACCTCACATTTATTGACATAACTGAGGTGTACCCAAAAGGAAAATACATGAAAAGATATTTTGAAATGTGTAGTACCAACATCTGGTACCCGGGAGCACCATGTAAATACCATGGTACATGAATGTGGAAATACCATGGCATTACCATCTGATACCATGGTGCTGCCACAATACTTTTGAGGACTCTCTTCCTCATTTGTTGTAGCTGATTGTTAAAAAAAGCAAATAGCAACTAAACAACAGCTATATTGTAATTAATATGGTTTCAGATAACAAAGACCAATTACAATCGAATTGGGCTAATTTTAACAGAATCACACCCAGCAGAGTGTGACCATGATAGCATGTAAATAATTTTTCTTTAAATTAAACCATTTCCCTTCTCACTGAGTTCTAACCAACAAGCAAGCCAGAGTTAGCCTAGCAAGTAGCAAAAATAAATAAACATCAAGGAATTTAACAGCCAAATGTGAATATTATTGAGTAATATCTCAACAATGGCTTGAATTTTAGCCTGTTATCCACACTATTTAAAAAGTTTGGAGTCAATGAGATTTTTACACATTCTTTTGAAAGAAATCTCTTATGCTCACCAAGGCTGCATTCAGCTGATAAAGAAATATTATTATAATTTCAAATAATTGTTTTCTATTTTAATATATTTTAAAATGTAATTTATTCCTGTGATGGCAAAGCTGAAATTTCAGTATCCATTACTACATTCAGAAATCATTATAATAGTTCAAAATAACTTATTACAGAATTTATTTATTAAACCTTAATTGCATACCTCGGGTCTTTAGCGACCCGGGACATCATTATCCACCCTCTCCCTCCTTCATTTTTTAGTATTCCTCAATCTATTAATTATAAACAATATAACAAGAAAAAAATTGTAAAATATAAAAGCATGCCAGTTTTCTGATTATTTTTTTTGTAAAGTGTATAGGGTCGCTAGAGACCCAAGGTATGTAAATGTGTAAGTATTTTTTCCTGCGCAACTATATTTACATATCTGATGACTCAATATGTGCAATGCATCTTTTTTCCTCAAGGTGGCACTGTTTAATACAAAATGATGATGTGACGTTTCACTCATAATTACCGCAGGCATAAAACAAACTAATATCATCAGCAAAAATTTAACTGATTTGAATGGCTTTACTGCAGAGCAATTACTATATGCAATGAAATATAAATGTCACTGTCATTTGATGCTGGATGTGGTGAATAAGCTGCCAGTAATCAAAATATTGAATATGAAGTCATTGAAAACGATAATTTGGTTATGATGTGAATTAGTCATGCTCAAAGTCAGATGGTGACTGGTTGAAACAATTTCACTAGAATAACATTTAATCTTAAAAATAGTGCCGTTCATAATATGTCCAATTTGTCTGCATTTTTATGTGCCCAGTTATAGCCTCATTAAACAGCATGTATAAAACATAATTTTATAACCCTAACCTCACACACGCACACAAAAAATCTTTAGATTTCCATTAAGACATTATTTCATTTGTTTATTAAAAAGATACTGTAGTTTAACCCTTAAATGCATACCTCGGGTCTTTAGCAACCCGGGACATCATTCTCTACCCTCTCCCTCCTTCATTTTTTTAAGTTAGACATCAACTTTCTTAGTATTCCTCAATCTATTAATTATAAACAATATAACAAGAAAAAAATTGTAAAATATAAAAGCATGCCAGTTTTCTGATTATTTTTTTTGTAAAGTGTATAGGGTCGCTAGAGACCCAAGGTATGTAAATGTGTAAGTATTTTTTCCTGTGCAACACATATCTGATGTCTGATGACTCAACATGTGCAATGCATCTTTATTCCTCAAGGTGGCACTGTTTGACACACAATGATGACGTGACGTTTCACTCATAATTACAGCAGGCATAAAACAAACGAATATCATCAGCAAAAATTGAACTGATTTGAATGGCTTTACTGCAGAGCAATTACTATATGCAATGAAATATAAATGTCACTGTCATTTGATGCTGGATGTGGTGAATAAGCTGCCAGTAATCAAAATATTGAATATGAAGTCATTGAAAACGATAGTTTTGAGAATATGCTTGAGATCGTGAATATGAGGCAGATGCTGAATGTACTGTGGAAGTGCACTCTGATGATGACAGTGATGGTAAAATAATCTGCTGAAATTTAACCCTTTTAAGTTTCAAAAGGTAACGAAATGTGCTTTATTTTATTCTTCTGTAACTGTTCTTAAAATATCAAGAGAGTTTTTTGCTATTGCAGCAGTTAGAGATCCATCCGTACTGGATATATTGGTCCGGGTCGCTAAAGACCCGAAAATGTTATAATGATTGGCGAAACATTCATGCATTTAAGGGTTCAATTTATTTATTTAGCATTTATGTATCGAAAAATCATATGTAACATTATAAATATCTTAACTGTCACTTTTGATTTTTAACACTTCACTTCAAAGGATTTTTTTATTTATTTTATATTATTTAATAATAATAATAATAATAATAATAATAATAATAATAATAATAATAATAATAATAATAATAATAATAATAATAATAATAATAATAATAATAATAATAATAATAATAATAATAATAAATTATCATACAAAATAAAGTCAACAAAATAAAATAATCAACATACAAAGTTTTCATTTTTAGGTGACTATCCCTTTAACTAGAACAGAAACTGCATTTAGGAAAAATAAATAAATAAAAATAATGACAATAAACAAAACTCTTTGAAAACATGTCCTAGTGTATGAACTTCTGACACATCACAACATTTATAGCACACAGTAAAACCAGCACAACTGTCCATGACTACAAGCTCACTTGTTTACATGATTGTTTTTTTAAATAAACATTTACAACGTTTTTGGCTGTGAGGAACGGGAGCTTGCCACAAATTAAAAAAAAAAAAAAGATTTTCCACATGAGAAAGCAAGAAAGCCAGGGGAAAGGAAAGACGGGGGAAACACAGGGAGGATTTGAAAGCTCCACAGCAGCGGATTAGTGAGCAAAGTAGTTGTGAGCGGTGAAAGAAACAGTGCTCTCTTTACATGTTTTTAATTTCATTCAAAATGTAAAATGCCTTTGTGGAATATGCAGCATTTGGGAGAGAGGAGCGAGGAAGAGCTCAGGGCTCCATCTAATCAAAGAGAGGCAGGAAGAGAGACCGCCTCATCTTCCTCATGCAGAAGCGGGAGATAAACACTCCAACACATACGGTCAAAACCTCCCCAGTCCAGCACTCGCTCAGCCGCAGTACAGTTCTCCTCTAATCTTGCGTCCTGCTCAGGATTTTCTTGTTTATTTTTCAAAATCTGCTTTCACAGGAACATTACATCAACTAGAACTGCAGAAAGACAATAATACACCTACCCACCGTGGCTTTCCGCAAAGGCCTTCCTCTGCATAACCGGAGGATATGGTCAATAGTTCAGAACAGCAGTATTTATTGAATGGTTCATTCAATATGTTTAATATTCACCATTCACTATTCTCATCTCAAAAGCAATAGCAGAATTTTGAGGCTGAAGTGTGGTATGGGAAAACACATCTACAGGATTGTATGTACTACAGTCGACATGTTATTGAAATGAACTGCACACAGCATCATCTCAGTTACCTTGAAGCTGACATTAGCATGATGTTTTGTTGAAAACTGGCACTTGTATTTAGTTTATAGTGCCACTTTAAAACAGGCCATCACATTCTAAAATGGACCACATGGTGTTATATTATTCAGCTTCAGTGAACTCACTTCAGTGAGTGCAATGACTAATATCAATATAAGTCACTTTATAAGGTTATGCATGGTAATTCTGCTGTAAATCCAGCTATGGTGTTTGGAATATGGTGGCTTGTTTCTAGATGGTCCAAACAACTCATTAGCTGGTCGTGCAAGCTCTTAAACTCTGCGGCATGAAGTGTCTGTCAACTACAGTGTTACCCAATGGTCAAATGGTCAACACAGCACTCAAAGTTCAAACAATTTTGACTTTGACCCCATTGCCACTGACCTTTCGAAGTACAGCCAGTGACTGCCAGACTATTTGCTTTACATACTGTATGCAATGTCAGTTTTTGCAATGACAGGCGCAAGTTTGCAAGTATTTGATTTTCACATATAATTTCTGCACACTTGTGGAGTACAAAACAACAAAAAGTTGTAAAATGTCTAAAAAATATATATATTAAATGCCTCATTTTAAATTATTTATATTTTAATTTATACCCAAGCCTCTTACGCGAACCAATGTGCATTTATTCAGTCATAACTGCAGTAAAGATAGTAATATTGTGAAATATTATTACATTTTAAAATAACAGTTTTCTATTTAAATATATTTTTGAGCAGCCATTATGCCACATGAGCCTTCAGAAATCATTATAATATGCCGATTTGGCACTCAAGAACATTAGAACATTAACAACTTGATATATATATATATATATATATATATATATATATATAAAGTTGGGCTGTTCCAACCCAACCTTGGGTCAAACATGGACTAACCCAGCTGTTGGGTTAAATTTTAACATTAATTTTTTAACCCAAAAGTTGGGTTATTCCATATTTGACCAAAAGTTGGGTTAAAACAACCTAGCATTTTTTTTGAGTGTATAAACACTTGTATATATTTTTTTCGATTATTTGATGAATAGATGGTTCAAAAGAACAATTATTCAGAATAGAAATCTTTTGTAAAATTTTAAATATCTTTACTCTCACTTTTGACAAATGTAATGCATTCTTGCTAAATAAAAGTAATAGCCTACTTCCTTAAAAAAAAATATATATATATATAAACTTAATCTGTTTTTAGCATGATTAGCGCCTCCCTTGCTAAAAAATATTAGCATACAGTAACCAGCCAATGTTGGATTTTGAATGATGGTGGTCCCATCAAGTAGCTTAACAAAGCTAAGATTACTTTGGTCAACAAGCTTCACCGGCTAATTTGTGATTGTAATTTGTAATTTAACCGCATGTTTATACCAGTCCTCTAGGCCAAAGTAGCACAGATTAGCATGGAGGCTACTTGTTTCGGCAGGGCCCTCTCTCTCTATCTACAATACAAACATATGCTAACGCAAAAGTTATGCTAAAGTGACAAAGCCTCCTCTTGGTTTCTCTCTAGCAGTTTGGTGCAGTTGAAATGAATTAGCTACAGCAGTCCAAACCCATCATGCCCCAGCTCCTTCAGAGAAAAAAAATACACAAATACATAAATCAATTCCAACGATTGCGCGCTGACACATGAATAACTGTACACAACCTTCAGACCCTCCTTCCTCTACTGCGCTCCACTCCGCTCTGCAAAAACAGCCCCTCCCTCAAAGCCAATCTTTATTTTTCCTCTTCTAACCTACAGCACCAGCAAACATTTGAATAATTATGCAAATTCTCATCCAGAAAAGTGTAAAAATTATTATCAATAGCCTATGAAAAATGAATCAGGACAAGACGAAGCATCTCTGTTAGCTCTTCCTCTCTCACTCTATCTTGCCTCTCATGATGAAAGAGTTCAAAAAGATTGAGAGTTAAGTAAGTAAATAAATAAATAATAAAGCAAATACACAAATAAATGAATAACCAGCAGCTAAGCTGAGAGAACATCATTGCGAGCTGCCATTTAAAGATTTCATATTTTCCCAGCAACAGCCCCTGAGTTTATTTTTTTAATTATCCTTCCCCCACCCCCACATGAACACTTACTGCTACTATTTTCTAGCATAATTATAGGTCAGGGTATCAAATGTCTTCAGATAACAATATATAAACACCAGTTTGCTTCTTGCTATTCTGTAAAATACGACTTAGTTTTAGATAAACAATTACTGTGCATCAAATTATTTCATTTTCCATTGCGATTACTGTCATTGTTCATCATTTCTGCACGCAGAGCGATCAAAATATGGGTGGCCTTTACAACAGATGCTGCTGTTGGATATTTGTGAATGGGAGTTGTGTGTGTGCATTTGGTAAAGAGAGAGAGGTAGCGCTTTATGATATGAATAGCTCAGAAGGAATGAGGTGACAAGGCTGTATATCATAACACAGTAATCCTGTTCGCACAGAAAACAATGGACGTAACTGATACCAGGCCAAGAACCACTTTCTCGCTCTCGCGTACGCTTGCTACCATTCTCATAATCCTATATAGTGTGGCCATCCTGCTGGCAAACATTTGTAAAGAATGAATATATTTCATAATGGCTGAATGGACTGAACAATAGCATGACTGCATTAATTAATTAATTGATGGATGGATGGGCTCTTTAGAAAGTAATCCCACTTTTACATGAAGATGTATAGTATGGAAAAACATTAAAATATTTTAGATAATACAATATTATAGTAAATTAAATAATATTTAACACATTAAAATGTATTATATAATATATAATACATATGATGCGATTTCAATTTTTCCTTTCTCTTTGGAGTGTTACAAGCTCTTGGTGCATAAAGAAGATCTGTAAAGTTGCAAAGACTAAAGTCTCAAATTCAAAGAGATATTCTTTATAAAAGTTAAGACTTGTCCACACCCTCCTAAAACGCCTCGTTTAAACACACCCCCACATCTCTACGTCACTGTGTGGGAAGATTTGCATAACACCACCCTAATGTTCAAGCAAAGAAAGAAGGCGTAACTTTTATTCTCGCTGTAGGATCGGCTTTCACCGTGGATGAAGCGGAGTCCAGCCCGGGGTCGTCACATGTGGTTGCCGCAAGCCTCCTTCGTCGAAGCCGCCGGGCGCCACTCACCCAAGCCGCTGTGTGTTTCGTTGTGAAAGCGAAACTACTTTGTTTGGCCTTCCAAAAGAGGACATAATGTTTCGATGAAGTGGAGCAGTTCCAACTTTGCAAGGACAGTCTGGCGCTTCTGACTCACAGCCTGTAAGTAAGTTTTTTATATTTAAAGAATTTGCCACTGATGATTCAAACGCGAGTTTTGAGCAGTGTAGAGTAGCGCTTGTTGTTTGTCATTTCTCCGATCACAAATGCAGACATGGTTTTATGTTTACGCGGCGCAATATGCAACGCAAAGCGTAAAAAAAAAACGTATAAGTCATTACAATCAGTAATTATGTCCCCACTGGATGCAACAAATGCTTCGTTTGTTATGGGTTTTAGTATTTTTGTCTCATCGTAAATAATGTTATTTTTAGCAACATCATATGACCCCTTTAAAGGGATAGTTCACCCAAAAATTCAACCTCATGTTGTTCCAAACCTGTAAGACCTTTGTACATTTTCGGAAACAAATGAAGATATTTTTGATGAAATCCGAGAGCTTTTTGACTCTGCATAGACAACAAGGGAACTACCAAGTTCAAAGCCCAGAAAGGTAGAAAGGACATCGTTAAAAAGGTCCATGTGACATCAGTGGTTCAACCATAATTGTATGAAGCTATGAGAATACTTTTTGTATGCAAAGAAAACAAAAATAACTTTATTCAACAATTTCTTCTCTTTCATGTCAGTCTTCAACGCGTGTTCACAAGAGTAGTACAACATTTTCTTTACCCACAAAGAGTATACTCGTAGCTTCATAAAATTATGGTTGAACCACAGATGTCACATGGAAAATTTTAATTATGGCCTTACTACCTTTCTGGGCCTTGAATATGTCAGTTGTGTTGTTGTCTATGCAGGGTCAGAAAGAGCTCAGATTTCATCACAAATATCTTAATTTGTGTTTCAAAGATGAACAAAGGTCTTACGGGTATGAAACGACATGAGGGTGAGTAATTAATGACAGAATTTTCATTTTTGGGTGAACTAACCCTTTATAGTTAACCCAAAATTTTTCATTCTGGCATCATTTATTCACCATCAAGTTGTTCCAAAATGATTGGCGTCAATGGCTACCATCAACAAATGCAAAAAAAAATTAAAAACAACCTTCATTTCGAGGCTTACACAGAAATCACACTGTCAGAGTGTATGAAGATTTCACACATAATACACACATATTTAAAAAGCAATATTAGAGTTATTTTAGGAAATAACAAAATATCCTAAATGCTTCTTCCTCTTTTGTCCATGTGATTCTACGGATGTAGCCCATTTACTTCAAGGTTTAACGTATTCTGCTGTTGTAAAGCATCTTTATTCCAGTTACTGTCCGTCATCTGAAACCGCTCTCAAACCCCTTGGAAATAAGACCCGTCCAGATGCTGACAGAAGCTATAAGCATGTGGGACGTGTCTGAGTTTTTCTTTCGCACAGTTCATGACGATGCAAGCAGCATGAATCTGGCAGTGGAGATTCGGGATCTCTTGTTTCTCATCTGTATCTTCTTAGCTGTGACGTGTGGTCATTTACATAACTTTCCCTATGACTGGCTACATGAATACCAATAATCAGAGTCAGGGATGAATTAGATTAAGATGTTGTGATCTTGTGATTTTCTGAAGCTTATATCCAATGATATAAACAGTATACTGACTTAAATCTACGTGCATATCCATTCATATACTACCAATCAAAAGATTAGGAGTAATTTTTGAAAGAATACAATACTTTTATTCATCAAGGATGCATTCAATTGATCAAAAGTGACTGTAAAGACATTTATCATGTTACAAAAAAATTCTACTTAAAATAAATGCTCTTCTTTTGAACGTTTTGTTCATCAAAGAATCCTGAAAGAAAAAAAATAAAATAAAATCTTTGTTTCCGCTAAAATATTAAACCATTTTCAACACTGATAATAATAAGAATTGTTTCTTGAGCAGCAAATTAGAGTGATTTCTGAAGGATCATGTGTCACTGAAAACTGGAGTAATGGCTGCTGAAAATTCAACTTTGTTATCACATTAATAAATTACAATTAAAAATATATTCTGATAGAATTTCACAATAAACCTGTTTTCACTGTATTTTTCATCAAATAAATGCAACCTTGTTAAGAGACTTCTTTCAAAAATCTTATTTGGGGGCCTTTCTCACCAAATATTGATGTACTGAAATGCTGATTATAATGTTTAATCAATTGTAGGGTTCGGTATCGAGAACCAGTTCCATTTTAGAACAGGTTCCAAATTTCCAATAATCGGGTATTCGATAAGACATGTGCATTAATGACAGAATTTTCATTTTTGGGTGAACTAACCCTTTATAGTTAACCCAAAATTTTTCATTCTGGCATCATTTATTCACCATCAAGTTGTTCCAAAATGATTGGCGTCAATGGCTACCATCAACAAATGCAAAAAAAAATAAAAAACAACCTTCATTTCGAGGCTTACACAGAAATCACACTGTCAGAGTGTATGAAGATTTCACACATAATACACACATATTTAAAAAGCAATATTAGAGTTATTTTAGGAAATAACAAAATATCCTAAATGCTTCTTCCTCTTTTGTCCATGTGATTCTACGGATGTAGCCCATTTACTTCAAGGTTTAACGTATTCTGCTGTTGTAAAGCATCTTTATTCCAGTTACTGTCCGTCATCTGAAACCGCTCTCAAACCCCTTGGAAATAAGACCCGTCCAGATGCTGACAGAAGCTATAAGCATGTGGGACGTGTCTGAGTTTTTCTTTCGCACAGTTCATGACGATGCAAGCAGCATGAATCTGGCAGTGGAGATTCGGGATCTCTTGTTTCTCATCTGTATCTTCTTAGCTGTGACGTGTGGTCATTTACATAACTTTCCCTATGACTGGCTACATGAATACCAATAATCAGAGTCAGGGATGAATTAGATTAAGATGTTGTGATCTTGTGATTTTCTGAAGCTTATATCCAATGATATAAACAGTATACTGACTTAAATCTACGTGCATATCCATTCATATACTACCAATCAAAAGATTAGGAGTAATTTTTGAAAGAATACAATACTTTTATTCATCAAGGATGCATTCAATTGATCAAAAGTGACTGTAAAGACATTTATCATGTTACAAAAAAATTCTACTTAAAATAAATGCTCTTCTTTTGAACGTTTTGTTCATCAAAGAATCCTGAAAGAAAAAAAATAAAATAAAATCTTTGTTTCCGCTAAAATATTAAACCATTTTCAACACTGATAATAATAAGAATTGTTTCTTGAGCAGCAAATTAGAGTGATTTCTGAAGGATCATGTGTCACTGAAAACTGGAGTAATGGCTGCTGAAAATTCAACTTTGTTATCACATTAATAAATTACAATTAAAAATATATTCTGATAGAATTTCACAATAAACCTGTTTTCACTGTATTTTTCATCAAATAAATGCAACCTTGTTAAGAGACTTCTTTCAAAAATCTTATTTGGGGGCCTTTCTCACCAAATATTGATGTACTGAAATGCTGATTATAATGTTTAATCAATTGTAGGGTTGGGTATCGAGAACCAGTTCCATTTTAGAACAGGTTCCACATTTCCAATAATCGGGTATTCGATAAGACATGTGCATTTCGATTCTGCTTAACGATTCCCGCGTTCGCATTTTAATGGGATTTTAAACTATTTAAGTGCATGAAGGGAAAGAACTTGCACACTGTTTGCGTGCAGCGCACACATCTGAAGCGCGAGCACAGAGAACAGTGGTCCCGATGCAGGTTCCCGACCGGTGTCCGTTCTCGAACTGTTCCGTGAATTTCCACAAAGTTTGTTCCGGGCCAGAACTGACTTCTCTTTCACATTTATCGACCAGTATGCATGAAATATATCGGTATATCATCATAAACACAGCCGTTTTTTTGTCTTAAATGAACATAAACAGATGAGAAAGAAAACGCATGTGTAACAGTATTTTTAGATCTGTGTGTGCTCGGTGTTAAAGAGACAGCCGTCTAATAAACGTGCTGCCTAACATTAATGTTAATCAAAGAACCAAAGAAAATAATTAACTGACTGAATATCTTTCGTAAATTTAATGAGGATTAATCAATATTTTATTTATGAAAAGAAAACTATACAGTGTTTTTAAACTTTTGATTTCAATTTCTGTACCTGACATTTGTTCAGTTTTATTTATTTATGCTATTGCTAATTAATTTGTTTACTTGTCTTTAACAATTTAATGTTTGAAATGTATATTAGTCTAGTTGTTTTTTTCTGTGGTATTTTTTTGATAAAACCATAGACATAAAACAGAATAAATATGTTTGACATCTAAATATTTAACTTAAAATGTGTTTAATGGATTTTTTTATCTTATTGGAATTGGAATTAGGAATTGATAAGAATCGGAATCGATAAGAAGAATCGGAAACGATAAAATTCAAACGATACCCAACCCTAATCAATTCACAGCTGCACTTATCACATACTGTACAGTAACATGCAAGTGAATCTAAAAGATCCACATTAACAGTACACTTATACAGTTGTCACTTCAAACACCAGCCTGCTTTAGCCAAGCTCCTACCAGCACCGTGTCTGGGCTAACAGATCTCAAACAGAAGAGTTCTCCAGAGTCCACTTGGTTAGCAATTGCCTAAATAAATTGCCTGCATGACTGCTCAGCCTATAGAATGTAACGTATAGCAAGGTATGTGTCGACACAGCCCGCTCTCTCTAACATTAATCTACATTAAATCAATGGTAATCCTACTGGAGTCATACAGGGTTAAAGCAAGCTTTGCTGTGTAGGTAAAGTTATCCTCAAATGAAAATGATTACTGTGTGACTATACGAGTGTTCTCTGGTTGTAAAAGTAAAAGTTTGTGAGAGAGGTAAATGAAGAGGCAGAGGCTATTCTAAGAGTGTACAGTGCCAAACATTTTGCGTAATGATGAAATAAATGCAACCAAATGAGGAAATTATGGCTTGCTTGTAAAAGTGGGTTTGTAATGCATGAAATGTTGGAGCATTTGACTTTTTTATATATATGCAGGCAAATACTTTCACTGGTACAGCCTTAAGAAAACGGTATATATTAAAACCTGCATTGTTTAAACTGTTTAATGTCCATATACACCCACAAAGAACTGTCAATATATATGATATATTTCATGTAGTGTAAATTCAGATTAATTGGGACATTTTTTCTATTCTATTGAGTCATGTCAATAGCAACAATTGTACCAATTAACCTGAATTCACCCCTATATCTGTGATTTAAAATGCAATTCAATCTTTAATTAAGCAGATTATGATGTCAAATAGTTCAGAAATGTTTAAGATTCTGAAAACACAAAATAAAAGCTCTTTCGGACACTGCATATATTTATTAATTTGATCAGTATCGTGTCAATATCATTCTGGCCTGTGGTTATTTTTGTCAGAAAAAGACAAATTCACATCCAACATTTCTGGAGTTGGACCCAACATCTATTTTAGTGGAATGTAAGTACATAGTAGTTAAGGCCACTTAATATAAAGTGGGGCCAATAACATTAACAATATAAAATACAAAATATTACAAAAATACAAAATTCTCCTCCTTAGTGGTTTGAAGAGAATCACTGGTATGGCTTGACATCATAAATATTCCCTTTTTATGAACAAAGAGCTATAAAAGGGAAGACAACAACAAATGAATAACAGGGCTGAAGGAGAGAGGAGGAAAAACATAGCATCTTTTCATGGAGTTGGGGGCACTTGAAATGCACACAAGGGCTGTTCACAGGCAGCGTGATCAGTATTCCAAGGCAAGAGTCAGGGTGCAATATTCACTCACTGAGGCAGTTGTTTATTGCGCTTTCTCATTTGCAATACTGTGAGTGTCAATTGATGTGCTGTGATGCTTTGGATTACTTTTTTTTCCCCTTCTCTCCTTCAACCATGCAATTCATCTCTCTCTGTCTCTCTCGCTGGTATCTCTGAAGAGAGACTCAGTATCCACTAATGAGTTCAGCTCTTGGAGCTGTCTGGTCATTCTGTATGACACCTCATGGATTGTCACATCATGGAGATGAAGTGTGGCATTGAGTGTATCGGTGGGAGGAAGTGGGCTCTGTGAGTCATGAAACTTCTGTCTTTATATTCACCTGTGGATAAACTCTCTAAAGTCAGTTTGAAATTCAAATCCCTATTCAAATAGCACCTATTAAAATTTTTAATGCATGTTACTGGTCTTAATGCGCATGAATCACTGGTACTTATTATTCAAAAAAAAAAAAAAAAACTTGAAATCTTTCATTGAAATATAATAACTGAAACAACTTTTCAATCCCTCCCTTCAGCCATCTGGCTCCATTCTGATATGTAACACCCACTTTTCACACTTCAATCAATTCACAATAAAAATAAAAGTTAATTCCACCAAAAAGGCTCATGCCACATTTTTTTCTTGCTAAATACCTTGTTTTACTCTGAGATACACTCGAATCCAGGTTTAAAATAGTGTGTAAACTACTACTAAATTACGTAAATGATCCAGATTTTTTTTTTTTTTTTTTAACACAGTAGCATGGTTTTAAAGTTGGTTAAGTTTTTTATTAAAACTGCAAAAATAATTTACTTTTGGACCTTACATTATATTATATAATAATTATTTAAATTTGCATACATGCATATATATTGATATTATTATTATGGACCCCACTGTATATTATATGTTTTCATATGATCATGTAATGGTAATACCATGCTATTTAAAAAAAAAAAATCACTACCTTACCATACCACCACAGTATTATTATTTTATTATTATTATTACTATTTTTTTTTT
>NW_015536800.1:3759107-3760523 GCF_001515605.1 Sinocyclocheilus anshuiensis | reverse complement strand
TTTTTTTTTTTTTTTTTTTTGTACACAGAATTTGAGAATGAAAGCAAAAAAAAAAAAAAAGCTTGGTGAATACAGGATAAGATAGGAAGGATCCTGAGAGTTTTCATCTCCACCTCTCACCCTCTCTCACTTTTTCCTTGACAGAGAGGTGATAGAGGAAAAGGGTGATGCGGTAAAGAAGGTAGGAGGAAAAAAAAATTGGAAAAATGCTGCAATCTGCTCTGCTTGCCCGAGCAGGACACGGCACAGCTATTTTGAAGCTCCTGTTGCTACGGGTAACTCTCTACCTCTCTCTCTTTCTCTCTCTATCTCTAATTTCTATGGCAACCCACTGTTCCCTTGGCTGGGAGAACTCATGGCTTCTTCCTCCGCTGTTTTCTTTTTCTCTGCCACTCTTAATGTATACATTATGCTAGCCTACAGAGCAGCGAGTCCCCCGTCACAAGCTCAGGGACACCCACATGCACAGGCAGACGGGAGACTGCATGAATATTTTTGTGCTCCAGTCAGGTATCCTCAGTGATGTCTCTTGAGGTCTGGATGACACACTTAATGCAGTGAAACAAGTGCTTGTTGATTAGTGTGCTGATTAAGCAAGCTATGTTCAAGACATGAGTCAAAAACGAAAGGGACAAAAGTTGAAAACTGCTGCCTTATTTGAACGCAGAACATGTAGAATGTAAGAATTGGCTCCTTTTCAAATAAAAGTAATAATTTTAATTTGAATGCAGTTTTAAGAAGTTCCGATATTTTGGGAAATTAAGTGTTCTTCCATTAAAGATTCTAAATACTGTATAAATCTGAATAGGTGTCCCTTCACATATTCATTTATTATTACACCTATTATCATTTATTATCATCATAAATGATAAAATATAAATATGTAAAATGTAATCTTTCTGGAAATATGCTTTGTGTATCTGTTATTTTAGTATTATATAAATGATAAATTCCATTATAGTATATAGTGTATATATAGTGTATATATATATATATATATATATATATATTCTGCCTGGCCAAGCTTCACTCATGTTTTCGTCAGAAAAAAAATACAAAAGCACACACACACACAGACACATACATACATATACGTGTGTGTGTGTGTGTGTGAGATATAATGTCATGGCTCATCTGTCTCATACATAATCAATGAGATGTATACTGATCTAAATATTTGTGGCTTGGAAACAGATGGAAAATTGACAGGCTTATGAATCCGTGTATCATTCGGAGTGGAAGCAGAACTGGGGGAGGGACGGAGGGCCAGGCCCATGAAGAGGAACAGGCAGAGCAGGCAGCCATGGTGGAGCAGGCAGAGCGGGCAGCCATGGTGGAGCAGGTAGATCGGGCAGCCATGGCGGAGCAGGCAGATCGGGCAGCCATGGCGGAGCAGGCAGATCGGGCAGCCATGGC
>NW_015536800.1:3758215-3758941 GCF_001515605.1 Sinocyclocheilus anshuiensis | reverse complement strand
GACAGGGCAGACAGTGAGTTCATGAACGGCCTCCTTGGCCGTAGCAGGACAGACAGTGAGTTCATGAACGAGGCCGTTCATGGCCGTGACAGGGCAGACAGTGAGTTTGTGAACGGCCTCCTTGGCCGTAGCAGGACAGGCAGTGAGTTCGTGAACGACCTCTGTGGCCGTGAAACGTGAGCAGGCTGTGGCTTGGCAGACATGATGTGAGCAGGCTTTGGCATAGCAGGCATGACGTGTGCAGGCTGTGGCTTGGCAGGCGTGATGTTAACAACACCAGACAAGACAGTCGGGATGTGAGTATGCTCTGGTGCAGAGGGTACAGCACATTTGCGGGGCTCCTCAGCCATCCCAACAGTAAGAGGTGAACCAGCTAGCAACAAAGCATAGTCAATATATTTCTCCAGTGACCAACAAATCTTTCCCCCAGGCAACTGAGAACGAATGGGTTCATTTAAACCCACTCGAAAAATGTCCTTAAGGGCCACATCATTAAAAGCCACCAAATGGCACAGTCCACATAGTCCTCTATGGTCCGACTTCCTTGACGAAGTCTCAGAAGGCGAACAACTGCTGGGTTCATTTTTTTGGCGGGGGTCGTGTATTCTGTAACGATTCATCCACTGAAGGCGAGCGTAAAGAACCCAAATGCAGTTTATTTACAGTGTGATCCAAACATCCAAACAATAATCCGAGACTTGACTTGACAGGAACAGACTTGACGAG
>NW_015536800.1:3757621-3758110 GCF_001515605.1 Sinocyclocheilus anshuiensis | reverse complement strand
TCCACTGCTGCAGTTGTATGGATTCTTAACACATTTATTGCAACTACATTTCATATTTTTTCATCAAACAGACAGGCTAATGAATAGCTCAACACAACTCATACCGGGGCAGAGTCTAGCCAGGGCTTTCTTCTGTGTAGATATAAATTAGGGCTGCACGATAAAGCGCATGCGATATTTAATGCGCATCTAGGCCTATGTTCACGCAAGAACTGTCATTCTGACTGACAACCGGAGAACAACAGATATTAAATAGCCTACTGTTAGAGTTATAAAATGTAGTCTTGTGTTTTATTAAAATTTATTATAATTGATATCTCAAAAGGATATGCACTTGTGCACGGCGTGAGCTGCTGTCTGCGCACTCGCACTGCAACACAAGATTTTCATAAAATGTAATAGCTTGCCATTTCGGTTTGTTTCTCACCAAACCCTCAGTATACCTTCAGAATGCTTGGAATATACGCCACGAGATGCATATGATTATTT
>NW_015536800.1:3752181-3754059 GCF_001515605.1 Sinocyclocheilus anshuiensis | reverse complement strand
GGCTTCATTTAGATTATTTGACGTTAAATGCCTCATATGAGTCACTTTGGAATAAATCACAGTAGGCCTATGTATCATGATAAAAAAAAGTGACTTTACAGTCTGGAAATACTTTAGGCTATAGCAAATTATTTTGCGGAACCCCTATCACTTTAAGAACCGCTGGTCTACACAGAAGAAATACCTGTCTAGACTGCCCCAGTACGAGTTGTGTCGAGCTATTCATTAGTCTGTTTGATGAGAAAAATATGAAATTGATAAAATGGGTTATTAATCTGTACAACTGCAGCAGTGGAGGACTATTATTCTGATAACTGATGATGGCACGGTTTGATCTTCAGCTGACCAATCAGCAGAAAGGGGCGTTTAATTCCCGCCCACATGTAGAAATCGAATATTCAAGCTGTTTATTTATTTTTCCACCCATGAACGAAAAACGAAAATTTAAGCTGAATTCTCGGTTTTCGTTTTTTTGGAAAAAAAGAAAAAAAAGAAAAAGGAGCCGTTTTCTCATTTTTCTATATTAAATCAAAAAACGAATGATCGAATGATACACGGATTCTTATGCTGCAGTTCCATGGAGGTTTTGCCCTCCAGGTCTACGAGCCATTCACTTTACTAAAAACTTTGAATACCTTTGCTTACCAAGAATTAAAAAAAAAAACTTGCCACAACTCTAAAGCATATACAAACACCCACCCACCAATCATAGGCTGCCCTGCATAGCAACACATTAAAAACACTCACAGCAACTGAATATCAACATACTGGAAAACCATTCTGCCTGGGCAAGCTTCACTCATGTTTTCTTCAGAAAATATACAAATCTAGTTCTGATTCAGTGTTTCCTTAACCTTTGCTGTAGGTGAAGCAGAAATGTTGCATACACACACACAGAGCAGTTTATCTGCTGGATGCTGTCCCATTTTATGGTTAACAAATAGTGTCTTGTTTTGTGTGTGCTCCCCAGGAAGCGGCAGTGGCATGAATAAAATTATAGGCATCTGTGCTAACACATTAGGATCTGGCTAATGGCTCCTTGGGTGCGCTCGGCTCATATTTAGAAAGGCTATCCAAATCATATTTAGGTCTCATTGTAATCTCAAGGAGCCCTTGTGAATAAACCCAGTCCAAAACTGGACGAAAAACATGTCTGCAATTCTAGTGTATGACCATACATGTGTGTGTGTGTGTGTGTGTGTGTGTGTGTGTACTTGTCTCTGTTACTATAACCCAGACTTGAATGCAAAAGCTGTACCTAATTACTACATACAATGACAGAACCAAATGACTCATTCTCTCAGTCTCTTCCACTCAGGATGTTTATGATGGCTCTGCATCCGTGGATGGCCCTCCCTCTGCTCCTTGTATCTCATGCAACAATTGATGTCATTAAATATAGAAAGACAAGCATTTTGACTTTGGTTTAAATAGTAACTTACAGCAAAAACATTATTATGGGCTTTCAAGTCCAAAAAGAACAAAAGTGTCTGAGGTGAACGTCAAGGTACATTTTCATACTCCTTAAACATCTGGAAGTTCATTATGATTTTTTTTTTCCTTTCTCCTTGAAATGGTTTAACTTGAAGTAAGCTTCTTTGTCAAGGAATAATGAAGAAAGGACATAACAGTGTATGTTGTAAAAAAAATAACATTAAAAACTAGCAATAATATTAAAAGAATCTATGAAATTATCACTATATACAGTGGGTACGGAAAGTATTCAGACCCCCTTAAATTTTTCACTCTTTGTTATATTGCAGCCATTTGCTAAAATCATTTAAGTTAATTTTTTTTCCTCATTAATGTACACACAGCACCCCATATTGACAGAAAAACACAGAATTGTTGACATTTTTGCAGATTTATTAAAAAAGA
>NW_015536800.1:3728489-3750844 GCF_001515605.1 Sinocyclocheilus anshuiensis | reverse complement strand
AAGGAGTGGCTTCACAACAACTCTGTGACTGTTCTTGAATGGCCCAGCCAGAGCCCTGACTTAAACCCAATTGAGCATCTCTGGAGAGACCTAAAAATGGCTGTCCACCAACGTTTACCATCCAACCTGACAGAACTGGAGAGGATCTGCAAGGAGGAATGGCAGAGGATCCCCAAATCCAGGTGTGAAAAACTTGTTGCATCTTTCCCAAAAAGACTCATGGCTGTATTAGATCAAAAGGGTGCTTCTACTAAATACTGAGCAAAGGGTCTGAATACTTAGGACCATGTGATATTTCAGTTTTTCTTTTTTAATAAATCTGCAAAAATGTCAACGATTCTGTGTTTTTCTGTCAATATGGGGTGCTGTGTGTACATTAATGAGGAAAAAAAATGAACTTAAATGATTTTAGCAAATGGCTGCAATATAACAAAGAGTGAAAAATTGAAGGGGGTCTGAATACTTTCCGTACCCACTGTATAAACAGCAGAAATTATTTATTTGGAGATACGAAAAAGTTCAGCTGAATCTAACTTTATGCAAATTAGCCAAAATGTAATGCAGTGAATACCAAGGGGAATAAAGATGGTGGAGCTCACAAGATCCTTTTCCTGTCAGATACCATTGTCTAATGTAGCCAAGATGGAGCAGAAGTTAATAGTAACTGTGAGCAATTCCCCTGTTCTATATGATTTGTCGCTGCCTACATACAGAGACATAATAAAATAAAATGATGCAGGGAAAACCATCATCAGAAATCACAGGCATCCCAAGAGAGTTAGAGTCATGCATTAATAATTGTTCATTTTGTTCATGATATGATGCATTAGACGCTACTGCGATTCATATACTAATGCTTTTCACTTCAGAAACTCCAAAAACTTAGCTATACATACAACTCATTGCCATTTCCTGCTGAAATTAAACACTAGTGGCAATAAAACACCAACCAATTGTATTCATTTTTACACAATTGATGACTATAGGGGCAAATTACCGATTAATAAAGATTTAATATAATATAATAAACAAACACAATAATATATTATGACCTCAAAACACTTTTGCATGACTTGTAAACTAATAGATTTTCCCATTTGCATCACATAACCATGTATGGCTTTTCTTGAATAGTACACTTGCTCTGCAGCTCACCCGGCACACTGCACTTGCAATGCAGAACGCTCAGATATGAGCCCACTGAAACAATAAAAGAGCTCAAAGACTAAAATGGCATGGTTTATCTTATGTTTGCTTTTGTTGACACTATCAGATAGGTGCAATAAGCAATGTACAGTAATTATCATTTTTCGCAGAAATGTCACCACAGGCATGTATTTCCAATGAACCTGGGTTGCACAATTCAGAAACTTGGAAACTATATTTGAGTTAAAACTCCTGTTGAAATATGGGATATGTGGTGTGAAAATGATGGCAGGTGGTGAATTAATACTTTTTTCTTAGCAGTGTCAGCTAAGTTAGAAAATTGTAGCTTTGAGTGACAACCTGAGTAGAAACATGAGTTTGTCAACCCCGTACATACCTCCTTCCTTCAACACACATGCTGTGTTTAATCAACAATCTTCTATTAGCCGTGTCACATCTGTCTTTTGCCCTTATGCCGCTCCAGAAGGAGCAGCAAAGGAAAAGTGTGATTATTTCACAAATCTCTAAGCAGACGATTCAATTATTTTACTTCACTAAGCATGGCTTGTTCGGAGCAATCAAGATTACGTTAATGTCCCGTCACCCTCACAGGCACAAAAGCAGCTAAGCCTATTCTTTTTCACCTTACTTTTCAGTTGTAATGTAGAAAATTACACATAATATAATCATATTATGTGCAGTGAATTATAAAAGAATTCCTGAAGTAATCTTCAGATACATGAAGGACATATTGCCTAGATAATGCTAATGCTTCTTATAGAATTGTAGAAGGCCGTAATTGTGTGTGTGCATCCCAGTTTTAAATCAGAAATATGATTGGTATGTGTGTACAAATATGAAATGAGAAACCATGTTCTTACCTCGCATTTTCACCACAGGATAACTAAGCTCATGATGACTCAGCCGCAAACACAAAACAGACAGTTTTGGGATTATTGGGATGTTAAGGGTACAGTGTTATGCATCGCTTCTTATAACTTGTTAAATAGCTACCTAACGAGACAAGTAAAGTGCTCGGCTGATTATGCTGCCAAAAAAGAACAAAAAAATGTGTACCTATGCTGGTTTATCCATTGAAGCGTGTTTGTGTTTAAAACATGCTGACACTTAAGTTCCCCTTAGGACTTGGCAAATGGAGTACATAGAATGGAGGCTGATAGAATAAAGTGACGCTCTAGGGGTGGAGATCAGACTCTTAGCAATAAACACTTATGCACTTTAAAGTGAATGTTGGGTGGAGGCTAGAATCAGGACTGACAGTAACTGTTTAAATCAGTAGTGGTACCACCGCATAAAATATACTTGGAAAATTCTGCTTTTTTTTAAATAAAGTTAAATGTTAAATGTGTGCAGCCTTTTTTGGATTAATTGTGCCCACCTGGTGATTTTCTTTTGGCTTTGAGCATGCAAAACTAGTTTGGACTTTGCAACGAAACAAACCACAATAATAGTAACTAAGCAACTCTGGAACAAAGCAAATAACCATAATGCAATTTAATATATGCAAGCATATACTCTCACCTGGGGTTAAGTGGTTTAGTAATGGACACAATTTTATTTTTTTAAATGGTATTCCCAAAAAAATAACAAAATAAATAAAATAATAATAATTATTATTATTATTATTATTATTATTATTATTACGTTACAGAAAAACATAAAAAAACAATCAAAAGGTGTTGAGTGTTTTAAATCCATCTGTTTGCATACATTAGCCCCATAGAAATCAAGGTTTTACAGCCCTATACCCACAGCAAGCTACAGCATAATAATAATAATAATAATAATAATATTATTATTATTATTATTATTATTATTATTATTATTGTATACTTGTTACAGAAAAAAATATGACAAGCACATGTTCTGTATAATCAAAATGTGTTAAGTGTTTTAAATCCATCAGTTTGCATATATTAGGCTTATAAGGATTTGCAGTTCTCATCAGAAAAAGCTACTGCATTACCGTACGCAACAAGACTCAGGAAATTGTGCTTGTTCAGCCAAGAACATTTAGCTACTCCTCAAAACCAGTAAAACTGGAATTACACAGAAGAACGTTTGTCACTGTTGGCATGAATGTATTTTGGCATCTTTCAGTTTCAAGTGCCAAAGCTATGTTTGATGCAACTGTAGAATATGATTATGTTCTTTCCTTTGTAGTCTACAGTGAGGAGAGCCAAATATTATTCAATTGTGACTGTTCAAACTCACAAAGCAATCAAATTATCCCTGCACAAAAAAAATAAATAAAAAGATTTTGAAAAGCTTTTGAACATGCACGCAAGAATGCAAGTCCTTATTATGAAAGGAATATGGGTTTAAGTGGGTAACCATTCTGAAGAAAATTGAGTTTCTGCATCTTTTAATAACAATCCAAAGACATATATAAATGAGAACCCCAGTAAAATCCACGCTTGAATGCTGCATATTGACATGTTTTCTAGCGTTTCAAAAATTGAATGTTGTGACTTGACCTCAGTTGAAAGGGGGGAACTGCACTCCATGTAATTGCGTTAGTGAATTTGGACACAGCAATCAATACAGATATGTATATGAAACATTAATGCAGAAATGCTCTTTCTCAGATTAATTTATTAGGCAATTCTGGAATATTACAGTGAGTAAAAGCATATCGACTGCAGTTTTAAGTATGTTTTCAGTTACATTTATATGAAGGCGATATGTTTATGGTATGTGAAGGGGAATAGGATACATTGGGCCTCATTGACTAATGCACCAGTCAAGCAACTGCTATTGAGAATGGAAATACTAACAGAGTATTACAGACCACCTTGACATTAAATTTTTCCTGTTTCACAGAAACTTTCCAAGAAATGTCACTTCCTCCTTGCAAGGTGGATTGGCTTGTTGCATCCTGAGCTGAAGTATCCACTTGTTAGAATCCCAGTGAAACAAAGCAACAGACATACGGGATCTAGCACAAGTCTATTTAAAACGGTAAAGATCCTCTCACAGCGCAGTGGAGATTCTTTATACATTCTGTTACGAGTATCTACCCGCTATGGCATCAGAGAAATGTACACACACATTTGAAGCTAATTTCTGCATCCGCTAGTATATAACTATGTGAGATATTCACAGGTGGTATGATAATCCTTTAATAAGCACATGCTCTGGTTCACTGGCACTGTGCACAGTGTGCTGTTTCATACCACTCAGATATAGAGGGTGTCAGAAAAAAAGGAACTTCTTTAAATTATGAGAAAGCACTGCCTGTACGGTGAAGTTTTTTAAATTGGCCAGTATTAAATTAAAGACAGTATCATTACTTTTTGTATCATGCAGTTGTAATATGTAAATGTTTTTTTGTTTTGTTTTTTGCTGATGTGTTTAGCTTGAAAAGTAAAGAAGTTGTGATATTCGGCTCCAATCTTCAGTCTGACCTATTTTGGTGTTGGAAAGAGATTTAGAGAGATTTTGCAAAAGTGAGTGAAAGAGAGGCTTTAGAGTTCCTTCTTGAAACAACTTCTGGTGTTTGTGTCTTTTACAGCATTGGGTGATCCACTCTAGTCTATGGTAAAGTCACGGCATATTCTATATCCAGCCTTTAGGGGCTGAGTGAGGCTGTCAGTCATATCAAATGCTTACATTTCACTGGACAGGATGACGAACAGAAAGGTACCATCTGCTGGGAGATGAGTCTGGTTTTATACTATAGAGGAAAGTCTGATAGATACAAATCCAACACAAAGATGTCTGAGGAACGGTTCCTGAAAATTCATAAGTCAAGAATGCACACAGAACAAAAACAAGCCAATTTCCTTGTCAACAGAAATACCATAAATGCATAATAGCATTTACAGTGACTCCAATATACTGTATACTGTGGTTTAAAGGTCAAAAGTCACATTGGAAATATGTGGTTTTAAACTTGGAAATAAATAAAATGTTAGTATTTCGAACATTTTCAAACAAACAAAAGCTTTGGTGTAAACTTAATAACTATACTTAAAAACCTATAGGCTGGCAATTTGTAATGAAACATTTCTTTCAGCAAGTATGCATTCAATTATGGAAGCTTTAAAAGGACATAGTGATGGCAAACAAAAGGATGGAAAGAAAAGTGATATGTTAATGTGTTTGCATTCTCTCACAAAACTTGTGTGTTCCCCCAAGAAACTTTTGTTTGCATGGAAATAATGAGGTGGGAGGAAAAACTACAGTTCAGTGGTATCATGGGGGACCACATTTCTATTGCAAGTGATATTTTTATTTTTTTATTTTTTGTGTTTTTTATTATTATTATTATTATTATTTGAATTGTTTTTCTCATCATCATGTCTCCTTAGAGGCTCCATATTAAATTGATCAAAGGTAACGGTAATAACATTTAAATGTTCAAACAACTGTTTCTGTTTCAAATAAATGCCTTTTTTTTCTACTTTCTACTTTCTACTCATTAAAGAATCTTAAAAAACGATCATGTTTTCCACAAAAACATTAAGCAGCACAAGGGTTTCAGCACTGATAATTAGAAGAAATGTTTATTGAGCACCAAATCATCATATGAGAATGATTTCCGAAGAATCTGTATTATATCTGTATTTCAGGGGGAAACTCTTCGGGTACAGATGCTGGAAAAACCTTCTGCCATTAACAGAAACACACGGTAAGCTGATCTTCAGCCAAACATAAATCATGCATACTAACAACGTAGATAAGAGCATATGGGACATCAGGCTAACTTATCTTTAAGTCAAACTAAATTAGTTTTCTATAGTCGCTTCTGGAATATTATCTGAAAGCTTAGAGTATATTATCTGGAACAGTATCTTCCTGCTGTCAGGGATTTGGTGGTGACAGATTCACACACACACAATCTCGGCACTCACCTCCGTATAGGACCGACACAAAGGCACAAAGCAGTTTTGTTAAAGTTTGTTAAGTAATCACTTTAATAAACGGATAACAACCTTAAAACAAGATACAATTACTTCTTAAAAAATCAAGAAGTCTTTTTTATTTTTAGACAACTTTGCTTCTCACATGAATTGATCTTTATTGAAATACTGATTAATATTGTCATGATTCCCATTTTACTACTCATAAATACAATGTAAGATTAAAATGTGTGCGCCACAGTACTATGAAATAGTATGCTGAATGTGTCCAGATCAAATGCATTTGGTGGATTTTACATTGAGCTAATGTTTCTATGCTAATGTATGAAGTGAAGTAATGATTCACGATGATAATTGATTTATTTAGATGTTTTCACAATCACAAACAGTATAAGTCAAATGGCATCTCTGGTGTTTATTTATGGAATTCTGTTCCAATGCCTAACCACACTCAAAAGAATGTACCACCAGCTAAGTACATACTGCTAATGTTGAATATAAACAGGCAAATTTGGATGCAACCAAAATGTATAATTATTATTTTAAGAAACATTATACCTAAAATGAAGAGTTCTGAAATTACCTAGTACTTGAATATGTTTCAACATATTTCCACATTCCCGCTTAAGTTCCGGAGACCTGAGTTCGAATCTGACTCAGTTCTTTTTTCCGATCACTTCTCTCCATCGTTCCATGGCTCTCCTCTGAATATCAAATTGAATAAAAGCAAAAAAAGAGAAGCTGTCTACAGTTATCATGGGAGCTACAAAATATGTTACAATGTATCAACTCATCTTTTTTTCTACTGTCATTTCATAAATTATTAGCCTATTTCCAGTCATACAAGTACAGCTCCTAACTACTTGAATGGGTAAAAACAGAATCTCCAAAACTGTGTCGTCAAAATTATGTTTCAATATCTCAGACAAGCAACAAAATATGACAACAGCGTTAGCGTATACTTCAAATCACACTAAAAACAGTGTTTTTTAGGATAGTCTGGTTAATAAACGGCCCTTTACTCCTTTTAAGCTGCTTGTTCTCAGTAAATGTGGTTTAGTAGCATGATTTATTGCATTAATTTTTTTTCAAGCATTGCTATAATTAATCACACAAAATTAACATTGACAGCCCTGCTACAGAAATTTGAAAGATTTTAAGATAATCCTCATTTTATGTTGTTGTTTTTAACGGTTCATATTTCAGCTATGTTGAAAAGTATTAAACTGAATATTTTTCACAGAAAGAGAGTTGAAATATGTGCGCTATGAACTAAATGATATGAACTGTGAGTCGCTGCCGTGACTCAGCACACAGCCAAACGAGCTGCCTGCGAAAGTGGTAATTATGCAATTGTGTTAGCAAGTGAAACAGACAGATGCACAGAGGAAGAATATACTCGCTCTTTCTCTCTCGCTAGAGGGAAGACAAATAGTGAGACTGAGAGAACAAGAGTGAGCGAATGAAAAGACAGATAGAGTGAGAGATGAATCAGCCAGCTAACTGTCAGCGATAATTAAACAAGTCGTCAAAACATAACACCAAAATGCGCGTAACATAAAATAATCTGAGTAGTAATTACTGTGCAGTCGAGATTTTCCCTGTCAGTTTCTTTCATCATCTCTTGTCTCTCCCTTACTGACTTTCCTCCAACACAAGGCCTCACAACTACAAAATCTGGAGGGGAAAAAATGCAAAGGTTTAATTTCCATACATTAATGTTTTAACTTCATTTTTTTACACTCCTATAGTCCCAAAGAGCCATTTAAGAAATGTCCTAAATGGGCCCATGCGTGCAAGCAACCTTAATTGCCCTGGAGATGTGTTTGAAGTTATGCAACATTGCCGATATGCTGGCAATAGAGATGTCTTGAGGCTGTTGAGGCTGCACAGTTGCAGTGAAATGTGGGCAGCATATACAGCCTGCCCTGTGGACAGCAGATCAGCGTACATGATAGGACAGATAGAGAGAGACAGAGAAGCAGAGATGAAGATAGACAGCGCTGAGCTCATGTCCTTATCTGTAACATGGGCAAAACATGTCAGGGAGCAACCGTACCACCGGTGACAACCATGTATGTGTAGCTGACCAAATGAGAGTGATTATGACAGAGATGGCATTCAGGATTGTGGCATTCAGTCAGAGCGATTATCACAAAGATGCAATTGTGTGTGTACCAAGCTTCACCCTCAAGCAGAGCAATTAAGAATAGAAACTAATCTTATTTGAAACCTAAAGGAATAGTTTAGCCCAAAATAAAAATTATGTCATCATTTTACTCACCCTCATGTCATTCTAAAACTGTTTGACTTTCTTCCATGGAGGGAAAAAAAACGATTTTAAAGAATTAGAATGTAATTCTATAGACTGGAGAATGATGGTTTCCAAACGACAAAAAATCAAAAAAATAATCCATACGATTTATGCACTTTATTCCAAGTGTTATGTTAGCTTTGTAACTTAAAAAAAAAATAATATTAATAATTACATACTTTGTTGTAGTGTATTTATTGTCTAATGTTGTAGAATACCTTGTGCTCTGCTATTATGCTATGCTAATCAACATTTAATGCAACTTTTGAACATATGAATGAATTAAAAAAAATAATAATAATAATTTGGTTTGGCTTATAGTTTTCCAGAATATTAATAACAATTGTTTTCATTGCAATCAGCTTGTTTCCTCTCGTTGTCTTCAATTTCACTTTTCGTCCTGTCAGTCTTTAGCAAATACATTTAACATGTAACAAACGCCATTTCCTTGATAACATCATCCACTAGTAAGTGACCAAACAAGTGCCAAACAACACCATGAATTTCAATAAGGTCTTGATTAAAAAAAAGAAGAAGAAGAAGAAGAGAATTTCAGTAAGTATTAGCAATGGATTTAACAACTTCTGGGGAGTTTTATCTTTTATTTTAGGTCCCACTGTAAAACACTGCATTCTGTGTGACAAAAATACGGAAATAAGTTTGATAATATCGATTCATTTCAAAACAAAGTTGACACCCTCACGTGAGATAATTCTCAATCCCTCACTAATCTGAAGCCAATTTAGCTTTATTCCCATCATTTTAGCGATGTTAATTTTCCTACCTCCGTGTAAATAGACAAGTTATAATTAACATTTCAAGTGTCTGAGCTTGACCAGAGCATATTTCTGACAGTCTTGTACACCCTTTTGCAGAAACAGAACACAAGCATATTAATTTTTAAAATGTCACAGAGTTCATAAAGTACTGCATAACGGGAATGACCCATAAGATCCACGTGAGCATTAAAACTGTGCAGCTCTTCATTATCATCCAGCAATAAGCAGCCATCTCAGGGGAATATTGATTAAACATTGTTTTAACCAACAAACAGAAGGTGAACTGAGCAGAATTACAATAAACTATCATTCTGCCAAACTAAGGGTTGTGACTAAGGTCAAAGCACAATAAAATGGCGAGAATGAATTATTTAACATCATGGGGTGAGGATGAGAAGGTTGCAACCGCTGAGTGCTTCAAGGTTTTCCTTACTTTCCAAACCTGCACACATCCAGATTTAAAACATTAAAAATGTCAGAATTTCAAGGAAAGAATGAGCTATAAACACTACTGAGACGAAAGGAGAATGTGGAAGGCAAAAACAAGAAACAATATAGCCTGAAAAAGCAGAAGGTTACTCTTCTATTCAAACACTCCTGAGTAATACTTGGTATGTGCGGCTCTGATACTGCAAGACTGTGCAAATATCCTGATTCAAGTCGAGCACTTGATTTAATGAGTGTGGATTGAGTAGGCATCCCTATGGGGTCACATTGGTCCACCATCATGAATCTCTAACCACTCTAGCTCCCCAGGAACCTGCTCCCCCTGCCGATCTGACCACTTGTCGGCTTTGTACTGACATCTCACGCTGTAACATCACTGCAGCTTGAAGCTGGTCTGGTTGTCGTGCTTTGCACCCATCTGGTCCACTAGGACTTGGAAGCACCACCAGGCTGTGTTTCTAATGTCTAGCTGACTATTTGGCAACAGGTGAAGAGCAAACAGACCTACATACCATACACAACGTGAGCACAGATGCAAACACGCAAGCTTTAGCTGTGGGCCAAATCACAGTCTATGGAATCAGCAGTTGGCATAGTGTCTAGGATTGTATAATTTCCTCTCTGGCCGTAACGATCTGGGTATAAAGAACATACGTGCTACACAGACTGCACTATGACACATATTTTATATTCTCTACTAAATAGCCTACCGCATTTATTTCTCGTTTTCCACAATAAATATCTAAACATCCTTAAATCAAGATACATTTACTTGAAATGCAAAATGACTTCTGAAAAAATATATATCAAAATGAAGTGAGCTACAGTATACTTCAAACAAAAAGAAAAAAAAAATGCCAGTGGGGTCAAAAAAAAACGTAATTCAAAGGGGGAAACAAATTGTTTTCCCCATTGGCAGATATTTTGTTGTAACAACAGTCACTTGTTTTTTTTTTTTTTTTGTCAGAAAACAAGACTTTATATATTATGCCATTGTGCTTCTTAAGTAAATAGATCTCGATTTGAAAATGTTAATATATTTGCCAGAAAACAAGATGAAATTGCTAAGACTTTATTTATTTATTTACGTATGTATGTATGTATGTGCAGTGTGCATGTATGTATGTATGTATGTGCAGTATGTATGTATGTATGTAGGTATGTGCAGTGTGTATGTATGTATGTATGTATGTGCAGTGTGTATGTATGTATGTATGTATGTATGTGCAGTATGTATGTATGTATGTATGTGCAGTGTGTATGTATGTATGTATGTATGTATGTGCAGTATGTATGTATGTATGTATGTGCAGTGTGTATGTATGTATGTATGTATGCATGCATGTATGTGCAGTGTGTATAGGAGAGGAAGTAGTGTTATGCGAAAACCAAGGTGTATGATTGTTAATGCCACTGCATAAAAACATTTTTCAGGCATATTTAGCATCCATGATTAATATATTCTGCTATTGAAAGTGTCCAATTATGGGTATGGATAAGTGAGCAGTATGGTATGGAGGAATAGGAACACCACTTAAACATTAAAAATTATGAATGAATGAATGAATGAATGAATTTTACTGTAAAATGTATCTACATATTTAAATATTAAATAAATAGTTTTATGTATAGATCTGACAAGTGACTTAATACACTTTTATTTTTTTTATTAAACTGATTTCTTCACTTTATTTTAAGGTGGCACATTCCTCCATAGTATGGCACATGAGCGGTTACATCTTTAAAGTAAATGTAAAATAAAACCACTTTTTTAGCTCCATCGATGTAAATGTACATCATTAAACATTTTTAAACTATTCCTAGTTAAAAAACAATCACGTGTTCAAACGCATGTATAGCACATTAACTCCTCTGATACACCGATCTATAATCAATATTGAGGTGTGATGCATGTAAACATGCTCAACCGCTAGTATACAGCGTTAGTGTTAATAGCCTGCGGCACACTAAAAACACTGATCGATATTTGACCTTTTGTTATCATTATGATATGTTTATTTTGATTTTGATATGAGGACACAATGTCGGTCTTAAAGCGCTTGAGAGTGTCAATTCCTTGTTAAATATTAATTATTTCATACTTAGTAACTGGCAACCACAAATACTGGCGCCAGTGGATTTGATGGATTTGTCAGAAATGCAGGCTCCAGAGTCAACATCCCTCTCTCCATAATTAATTTCTTTCTTTTTTTCTTCCAGAAAATGAGCAGTTAGTAGCAATTATGTCTCATTGAACTGACTTTATAGATTATTGATTCATTCGCAATGCTATCCAAGACTTCCAAGGCTACGGGAAGGACTTTTTATAGTACTGTGGTATGTTAAGCTTTCCTAAAATTAATCAGTGTGTATTTGTGCGGTGAGGTTTTCTGTTGGGAAAACCCCACGTCAGCTTATTGTGCATGCTTTCATGAAATCTTTAGACAGAGCAATAATACCTGCAACCCCATTATAGCAAAGAGCAAGGGGAGGAATGTGTGTGTGTGTGTGTGTGTGTGTGTGTGTGTGTGTGTGTGTGTGTCTGTGTCTGTGTCAACTGTAGGAAAGATTAATGAACTTCAATGTCACTTTGACATCCGAAAACAAACACAATCCAAATGCTAAAGAACCAAAGGGGAGGTGGGTTGCCATAGAAACGGTTTCAGAAGCCCATACAGGTTGCATTCAGAGATTTATGTACTCTACTGTACATACACACAAATCAGACAAAAAAGGTATATATGTACGTATATAATGTATGTATGTAGTATGTGTAGTAGGTACAACAACCTGGAAAACAGTATGCAAAATAAATTATTTGTGCAAATGAAGCAACTTTCATCACTGACTTGCTAAGGTAGTATTGTTATTGTTTCTCACAGTTCTTGCTATGAATAAAATTAACATAAATGATACCTTGTTCAAGAGGTGTGTTATCGCTTTTCCAAGTGCCTAGATTTAGAATTCTCACCTGGCATATGAAAAATCAAATATTAATTTACTTCAATACTTCAATTACTTTCTCACTAGAAATTACATAAAAAGTGGAAAAAGTCAAAACTATACATTTACACTCCAACTGACCACCAACCTTAACTTTCAGACACCATCTCTATTTTTTAGCTCAACTATAACAGAAATGAATGTACAAGTTAGTGGGATATAAAAGGCAGCGAAATCAATCCGATAAAGGTATCTCAGCAGACAGGATGTGACATTTGGATTTGGAAGTGCCTTGTTGCCTTTATACCTCTGTATTGTTGGGCACTACAAACATTCTACACTACTTGCACTATTTGTATTGCAAGATTGGATAAATAGCACTGAAGGAGTTACTAGAGCAATATTTCTGGGCTAGAATATCACCTAAAAACCTGGCAACCATCAAAACACTCTAGTAACCACAGAGTAGCATACAAAAAAACACTCAGAACAACAACCAAAGTCCCTTAAAGGCAAATTAGTTCACTCTGTGGCCATCTTGGACCATCATTTTCTTTGTACTGCATGTAATAGGCATCCAGCTTTTATTTACTTAAAAAGGGAAAGACTGAAATCTTCAAAGTGCGTGATGAATAGCAACATAAATTATGCCTCTTTAGTTCAAATCTGTATTAGTCAGGTTTTTCCAGCTAATGTACTTCTATCAAAAATGCAATTGGCTCTTTTAAACTGAAAGACGGGACTTCCTTTCTGCAGCTGCCATAATAAACATTACGCTTTCTCTCATTTTTCTTCATTTTCATGTGAGTGGTCCGTTTCCTCCTTCTTAAACTGTGTCTGGAACCACCCACAACACCTTACAGTAGCATCGGTGTGGCTTGTTTTGCAAGTCACTCATTTTTTTTGTCCAAAAGTCTGTCTATTTTTAGTCTTTTTTGTGCTAAAGTGCTACATTTTCATTTTTAACATCAGACCTCAGAGAAGAAGACCTTAAGATGGGTCCTCATTATCAAACAGTCTCCGTTAATTGTTCGCATTACAGCTTTAAATATTTTGTTAAGAATCGGTGGATGTGTAATGATGCTAAAAATGGCTGCATATTCATCTTGTGAAACATCCGTCTCAGTGGTACATTGATTCAGTCAGGTGATGCTGTAAAGGTCAGGAGGGGTTAGAGGCAGAGGATTACATCCTCTAATGAAGTCTCAACACTGTTACGGAGAACTGCGATTCCTCACAGGCCATTACCTAACACTGCAAATCATGAGAGCCGAGGTGGTCATTATGGCCCTGCCCCAACGGGCAGTTTCCCTTCTGCATATGAGTGAAGCCAGTCTCTGCCACTTACCTCCAGTGAGGAGAGTCTGAATATGAAGATGTTTTCTTTCCTATGCCAGCTTCGGGCCTAAAAACAGCCTCATTTAAGGGAATTTAGGAATTATTAGCCAACAGTGATGTTAGATAAGTGTCTCCAGCTTTTAAGCTGATCAAACTGGCTCTCTTCCTCTTTCACAGCACAATGTTGTGTTGCAATGTCTTGGACTCTCTCTCGCTGTCTCCCTCGTTCTCACAGCCAGATATCGCAGTCCTTCATCTTATCATTCTGTTGAAGGATTTTTTTCACCTGGAGAGCAGAGGCCATTACTTTTTCAAGCTTTTTTTTTTTTTGTTAACTTTAGTTTTTCTCACCCTGCATTACATTATATCATATGTTGAGGATAATGTACAGTCTCTGCAAGCCCATTTCCACCTCAGAATACAACAATAAAAAGGTAATTGTGACGTTATGCCTCACAATTGTTATTTTAGCCTCTCATAATTAAATAAAGTACTTATATCTCACAATATGCCTTTTTACATAATTACAACTTTGTGTCTCCCAGCAGTGAATATGTCTCCCAACTGCAACATGCAATATATGCTTGTGATGAGCTTTGATTCAACATGTGGCTTTCTCATTACCACCTGTGTTTATTTTGGTGGTTGTCAGTGTATTATATAGGTATAGAACAGATTTGTGTACTTCTACAGGTTTGTATATTAGCATGAAATATATGTTTATTTGTTTGTTTGTTTGTTTGTTTGTTTTCACAGACCATCTCTCAGAAAAAAGTACAAAAGCTATCATTGGGGTGGTATGTACCTTTAAGGTAATATGCACTTTTATATGCAGTCTTTAGTGGTAAATAAGGTTAAAAAGTGTACCTTTTGAAAAGACACCACCCCAGTGACAGCTTTTGTACATTTTTGTAAAGTTTTATACCTTTTTGTAAAGTTCTGCAACCATAGATGACGATTTTTATCCATATACTTATCCAGAAACAAATGACTCTACTATACCTTGACAGGGTGAACTTGTATTTACATTATCCCACTTATTACATGTCTACATAAAATGCTGATTGAAGTTATTTTTGGATGTGAGGGGAAAAAAACAGTTTTTTCAAAGGTACATGAGAGACATGAAAAAGCACAGTGCATGAGTTTAGCCGTCATTTTGCAACGGATATTTGACCACAGAAACCGACCAATCAAAAACAAGTATTCCATAGAGCCACATAATAAATATTTATAAGTGATGTTGTGGAAACAATAGTACACTGTGAGCAGGAAGGGGAAGATAAGGGGGGAGTAGGAGGAAAACAACATCACCACCTCATTCAGCAAAGCCTGCTCTAAAGTACCTCATCAACAGCACAACAACACTAAGGGCAGAAAAGAGGTGACAGACGAAATGAAAGAAACAAAGCAAGCTTCAATGAACAGACAGCGATAGCACTGGGAGACCAGGAGACAATACCAGATCAGATGTAGGGTTGCGGCTGACAAATCTGATGTGACACTCTGGTTGAAGAAAAAAAATCCAGATTTATATACATAATATATTGCTTTTTTCCCCCAGAGGCCTCCAGACATTCAGGGCCAGCACTAGGCTACTCGCTATCTGTCCTTTGGTGAAATGAACTTGGCAGATCGTCTACAACCCGATCTGATAGCTGATTCTTGAGGCGCTGAGCGCAGGTTTATGTGTGACTTGTTTACACGCTTCATAAAAGGTTTTATGGGGTTATCAAAGATAATAATGCCCAGAAAAGACACAGAGAGCCCTGTGCCCTCTCAGCAACTTCCTCGGGTGATATGAAGTCTCTCTACCATCCAAGATCGAGTTTTCAGTGTTTCTGTGATCTTTGTTGTAATAAATTATAACCAGATTCCACCTGTTTAAGTCTTATTCCAGACTGAATGCCATGCTTTTAACCACATCCACTCACTATAAAACCCTGGCCTTCAAAAGACACAGAGTAAAATATAAATGTTCTGATTAAGAAATGTCTTCCTATTGTGCTTGTGGACAGCGTGCAAGAATAAACATTTAACGTACAACAAATTACACTTATGAGCAGGTTCTTTCTAGTGAATTAAAAGCAGTGTTATCATTATTGCCTGAAACGCATGACTTTTATGATCAGGTTCTTGTAATGAACAGTTCAACAAGATGAGTTATCAGTTTTAATTTCGTCTGAAATACAGTCCTTTATAAGTTACAGCATTAGCAAGATGAATATTATACAGTATCTGAAATGTATCCAAATGAATCAGAATCAAGTCAAACTGAAACAAAATCAGATCCGAATCAGGTGCTTGAAATCTGTTTTAATACCCAGCCAAAGAAATAAAATAATACATAGTTTACTCTTGCTAAAAAAAAAAAAGTGTCTCTGGTTTTTACAGAGCCTAGGACTGACACAAATACTACAATTATGATTCCTCAGGAATTTTTTTTTGTTTTTATATTTACATTAAAAATTACCTAGAAGACTTTTACTCAGACCTCCCAAAAGTCAATGGTAATGGTATCTAAAAAAAAAAAAATAATAATAAAAAATCAAAGTAGGCACACCACAGCTCCAGAGATAGAAAAATATGTATTTATGTTCTCACCACAGGTGACGTTTCGAGCTTAGACACTCTTCATCAGACATGGTATCCAAAAGTCAATGGGAAAAACCATTTAGACTTTTGTCGAGGGAACCAGTGTGACGCTAACTTCCAGGTTGGCCCAAGTTTCGCATAAACACTTGTGAGTATTTTTTTCTGTTATGCTGGTTCTAACTGGACTTTATGTCAAAAGATTTGATATAATGTCACCTGCAAGCAGCCACAAAACTCTCCATCTCACTGTGTGCAATGAGCTATTACAATACTCTGCCAAATCATCCATGTTATGAAGGTTTCAGACATGCTTTGCATTGAATAGTATCAATCTATCTGTAAAACTGTGTTGAACTAAACGTATCAGACAAAATAACTGACATTCATCCGATACCAACACTGCACTACTGTATGTTGCTTAGGATAAATAGTGTTTGTCAAATGCATAAATGTAAATATAAAGCCTTACAAAAGCTACACAACATAAAAATGGCTAAGCATATTTCAAAGATTTCAGCATTGAAAGGCTAGTCCAAGCAGCAGCAGTCTGCCTCTAAACAGCTGCTATGAACATTGAGACAGGGAATAATTGTTGTTCTTTCCTTGTCAAGCCTGGAGTACTCTCAAGGGAGTCACAGTCTTTGGCTCATAATTGGCTCCAATCTTCCACAAAACAACTCTTATCCCCCTTTTTTTTCACAACACTCTATATAGCTTAGTTTACTGGGCTTTCTGACAATATAGTCATGGTGTTTGCACATCACTGGCCCAACAAATCAGGATCAGACATGTCCCCCCCCCCCAATTTTTTAACTGTTTAAGGCTGGCAGAAGTGAAGAGAGTCTCTCTGAGTATCAAAACCATAGTGTTTGGGTGCAACATCTGAGTAGGAGATCTGACCAGTGACCTGCAATATCCTTGGGATGTCACAGAGAAAGCTCAGATTAAAGGTACAGCTCAACCCTAAATGAAAGTTATGTCATCATTTACTCACCATCATGTCTGTATGCTTTTTACAGATATGTTAAATGATATCTTCTTTCAAAATCCACAGAAAATAAAAAATAAATCATACAGGTTTGAAGCAACATGAGGCTAGTTAATGATGACAGTTTGTGTTTCTGGGTGAACTATCCATTTAAAGGGGTCCCATTATGCTCTTTTACAACGTCTTGACTTTGTTTTGGGGGTGTACTAGAACGTGCTCTCATGCTTGGTGGTTCGAAAAACTCATTATTTTTCATATCATTTACATTACAATACCTTTCTCCCCAGCCTGGCACAAACGGTTCGATTAGTTCCAGGGTTTGATGAAGGCCCGCCTTCCAAAAAACGGAATGTGTTGTGATTGGTTAGCTGTCCCAGTGCGTTGTGATTGGCGAACAGCTTAGACGGTGTTTCAGTACTGCCACGCCCCTTGCCAAAGCAGCGAGTTCCGTCTGCTCCGGTATAGTTAAGGATGGCGTCAATATTGCCATATCAATTTGAGCCGGATTCAGACCCCAAGAATATTGAGCAAGAGGATCACGGAGAACCTTTGCACGCACGGATATTGCAGGACATATTAGAGTGGTAACGTTATTGTTTCTTTGTTTTTGTTTTTTTGGCTAAATCACGTTTTTGATACGATGTCAACAACTGCTTAAAAATAACTGCATTTACTATGTACAGATAAGTGCAATGGTAATATGTATTATGTTTATTGTTCTTTAATTCTAACATTATAACATGAATTGCAGTGAAACTGTTATACAGTTAAATTTATGTATACCATAGTCTCATAATTGAAGTGTAAATTCTGCAGATTACATCATTGTCCAGTATTGTACTGTCAGCAATTTATAAAAACGTTTTCATAACTGTAACATACATACATATTAACATACATAATTATTCAGACGCATATGTAATAACTGTGTTAAAATGCCCAGCGAGGTAGAAACATCTGCTGCAAGGAAATTCAAAAGGCACGGGTGTGAAAAAACAGCGTTTCTTCGACATGGTGAAAACTTGACGCTACAGCAGCACTTCTTCTTTGTCGTCGTCTTGTCTGATGCACTCAACCAAGCGTTCTAACCACGACCTCGCCCCTCCCCACCCCCCAACCATTCGAATTTCCGTAGGCAAGGATTATTTTAATGATATTCTAATAGACCACTTTGTGACATCACAAAACCCGGAAAACAACGCTGTAGTACAAACGAGCCATTCGTTGTAGTTCTTGAAAAGGGATTTTTTTTTAAACGAAATATCTCCCTTTGGAGTGGACTTTGAGATTTGCAACTTTGAAGATCTTTTTTATGCCCAAACATACACACTACACACTGACTAAAATTCAAAAAGTGAGTTTAAGATTCTTTACTGCAGGTCTGTATTCTGTTTCTAGTGGCTCTTCCAGAAAGCTCATTGGTTTAGTGTACAAAAAGAAGAAAGAAAAAAAAACTCTAATATCACGTTGTAAAGAGCAAAAGGTTCTCATGTCGCTTCTCCCTCGAGACTCAAGAAACGTCCCTCACAGTGTCTATGTACAGAGTGTTTGACCTTTGTTCACTGCGTGAGACACAGCAATATGGCATCCATGTCTTCTCTGTCTATTCGTGGCAGATTTGTAAAAGAGCATCTAGCAGAGAAATCGTCTAAATACCATCAGTGTCCATGCATGCCCTGATGTATCACACCTCTGGTGTCATCTCATCAACCCACCGACAGCTTGAGCCTCACAAATGAACCAAATGTCACCAATCTAACGATTAGAAGTTTTTATAATATTTTTCATATCTGACCATGTATGAATGCCGACCTTTGCTGGATATCTTCACATAGGTGATTTTTACATTCATTATTTATAGAGAAGAAAGTGGGGATGTAAACTTTGCATAAACAGGATATTGGAGAGGTCCCAAAGTCATACCACATCAGCAGAGAAGGAATTTACTGTGCGTTGAAGGGTGAAGGTCCGGGCGACACTTAAAGCATGAGGAGATTACATAGCCGCCATTCAGGTAGGCAGTAAAATACAACCTTGTCTGTACAGGAGAGGGAGGCGGAGAGGGACAGGGCGCTTTGCCCTTGTATTTTGTTTGTATCTTTGACAAGTGCAGGGTGTTTAAAAAGTCTTTTGGGACGTTGCTGCTACACCGACTAACAAATTACGACTAGCAATTTGACTGTCCACGCTGAAAGCATAAATGCTGTGTGACGTAGCACAAACCAGACAAATATACAGTGGCCCAGACACTGAAGACACACTTATAAAATAAATAACAAATCAATTGGCATTTATTTTAAACAAATATATCACAAACACTAAAACACAAAAAAAAATAAAATATTTTTCACAAAAAGGTTTCTTAGGTTTCAAGTAATAATAATAATAATAATAATAATAATAATAATAATTATAATAACAGAAGGTCAGTGTTGTTATTACCTAATACTAAAATCAGTTTAGTAAATAAAATAAAGTAGAAATAAATTAATATATAAATATTAGATAAAAAAGAAAAGAAAATATCTAGATCTAGTATATTTGCAAATGACACTTGGCTTGATATTTCAGATATTAAGCAATTAAATTATTTGTGTGTATGTGTGTGTGTGTCTTAGAATGTCAAAATATAGTTTATAATATATTTATAGTTTCCACAAATCTTATAAAATTAGCAATATTTTATCATTAGAAATTAATCTGATTATGTCTGATTTTAGTAAGCAGAAATATCAATAAATGTAAAACATTTGGTAAATTCATTTATTTATTTAAATAAACAAATACTGAACTTTTTAAAAGTACCGCAGTAGGCTGTGAATTCTCAAAAGCTCAGAGGATGTCTAAAAAAAAGATAAAAATACTACTACTACTATTAAATAATAAATCATAATAGAAACTCCTCTGCTCTAGTTGGAACTTAAAGTTTTCAACCACCTTATAAGAGTAGCAACTTTTGCATAAATTTGTCAAAGTTCAAATTGGCTGCAAGTCTGGATTTGTATGTGGTCGTTTGCTGTATGATTTAATTTATTAAAATTGTGAATGACAGGTCACAGAGTACAGCAATCAGAATGAACAACAATCACACCTTAAAACACGGATGGTCTTCACACTTGGGTTGCTCGCTTGATGAGTTCATTCCTTTCATTTCACTCTGTAATATCTATACTTTAGTACATTAATCAGAATGAATACCACTGTGAAAGACTTGATCAACACTAAAAGCAGTATTCCATAATAAACAGTCAGTAATATTCACCAACTGTCTTTATTTCTCACTTACATGCACAACCCAGAATTCACCAGATCATCTGCCAGCCTTGAACCTCAGAGATGTTGCCCGTCCCATGTCCTGCGGTAACACTCACTCCCAAGTACACACTTACACACACCCATGGAAAAAGCCAGATCCAGTTAGTGCATCCTGTACCGTAGCTCTGTAGCCATGACAGGCCTATTCATAGCTCCTCCGAGAAAACAATATGGGCAGCTGCTGGTCTCTCTCACTCTCTACAGACACCAATTAAGCTCCATTACATACACCAACACATCACTAACAAACAACTCAAGCCTGAGAGAGCAAGAGAGCTGGACAGAGATAGAATTACACAGATGGAGAGAGAGGTAAATAGATAGAGATGGAGAGAGGCGACATAAAAGAATGAGACGACTGGGCCTGAGTAAAAGCTAATGTTGTATGAAGCATATTGAATTATCCCAGCAGCTGATTTGCAGGAAGGCTGGAGGGTGGGAGAGCAGCAGAGCTGATGCATGGGGCCGATGCACCATAATCGCTCCTATCTATGTGCACAGCTCATACAGTCATTTAAAAACAGCTGATCCAGACAGCAGGGCCAAGAGGCCGAATGCACACACCAGCAACGTGCAGAGAGACTAGCTCTCTATGTTTATCTTTGCTAGGATAATTACTGCCTGGTTGATGATCTGCAGTAAGGCTGCACAGTTATGAGAAAAAAACTTTATTATTTTCCTTGATAATGCATGCGCCGTTATTCATGTTAATATATGATGGGCAAGTGCATCCGATGTACTTTCTGAGGCTACACAGCCAAAACAACTTGAAAAATATTCTGTAATTTATTCCCTTTTTTATTTATTAGTAAATATAGACAGTCATCTTCATAGTGGCCCTCTTAGCAGCATGAAAAACAAAACTGTGATCAAAATTTGAATACATTATACAGCAAAAGTGAACAGCACAACAATATTAGAATGCTCCCATTCCATTAAATGAACGGAACTACCACTGAGTGCATTTACATGAGCACTTATAATCAAGATAAAGCAGATTTTTTACCAAAATCAGTTACATTAAACAATACAAAAACAAATATGTAAATGTGGAGTTTACATACTATATCTTTGACCAAAAATTAGATTTTTAACAAAATAGTTTTGTTAAAAAGAAAGAATGCAGCTAGAATAAAATGTTGCAATATTTTGGCAAATTACATAGCTATTTAGAAGTTTAGATTTAAGATTATTAAAGGGGTCCTATTATGCTTTTTCCCTTTTTCAACTTTAGTTAGTCTGTAATGTTGCTGTTTGAGCATAAAAAAAAGATCTGCAAAGTTACAAAGTTCAAAGTCCACTTCAAAAGGAGATATTTTATTTAACAGAAATCACTTTTCAAAAACTACAACGAGACCTGGTTGAGCTGCACTAGAGAAGGCAACGAGTGTTATCACTATGTCGGAGACACACTAGCTTTCCCAAGGCAGACGAACTTAGAGTGATTACAATCATCTGGGTTTCAATCGTGCTCAAGCTGATTTGATATCGACACAATATTTACACTGAAGCTTGGCAGCTTACTATGGTAAGGGGCGTGACATTTCCAGACCAGGCGCCGAGTGCTGCCAATCACAACACACACTGGCCCAGCTAACCAATCA
>NW_015536800.1:3716455-3718161 GCF_001515605.1 Sinocyclocheilus anshuiensis | reverse complement strand
TTTCATATTTCAGAAGGCGGGCCTTCATTTGATACAGGAACTATTCGAGCCGTTCATGCCAGACTGGGGAGAGAGGTGTTGTAATAATGTAAAATATGTGAAAAATAATGTGTTTTTCGAACAACCTAGTATGAGAGCCTGTTCTAGTACACCCCTAAAACAAAATCAAGACTTTGTAAAAGAGCATAATAGGACCCCTTTAAGGGCTTGTTTGTTAAGCTGCTTTTTTCATAGCAAGATCCGGTAACACTGAGTCGAGATGTACCTCGTTTCTTGTAATTTCTTGCACTGCAAAGACAGAAGAGAGACACGCCTTTGATACACATTTAAATACTTCACTAACAACTAGTTGTTCAGTTTGGTTCAGCACACACTGCATTTTGTAATTTTTGTAAATATGGTTGTCAATACCTGAATTTTTCAGGAGTTCATTTGGTTGTAAACAGGGCCGTAGCTAGGGAATGCTGGGCCCCCTGAAAAAATATTGATGTGGGCCCCCACTGCAGTCTACTCATACATACAAATAATGGTTCCCTGATAGCACACATCACAGAGACGTCAATTTGATGCATTTACATCTGCATGATGCATTTTTAAAGGGTCATCTGCAAAACGTCTCTAAGATGTTTTCTATCAGATGTCATATAGACATTTAGATGTTTATGATTTAGACTGTATGTAAAGATGTTTATCTGATGTTTGTACACAACAGATGTCCTGATGAAAGGCTCTTCAAAACACATCTTGTAGACATATGTGCCTGGGTATTTATTGGACTACAGCAAAAGCAATATAAATGTTGTTTTTGCTTATTTTATATAAATGTATAGGCTATACAAAGTTGATAAAAAAATATTATATCAAAATGTCATTAAGAAGTTAATAACTTAAAACATTGTTTTAAGTAATCAATCAATGATTCAGTGCAAACTAATAAGATAACAACAAAATACAAGAAATTAATAAAACAATTAAATAACCCTACCAGTAATGTAACAAGCAATATAAATGTATTGCTTGTATTTCCAGTCAGTCTGTGTCTAACGAAGTGAATATTCGGGTATAAGTAAAAAACAAACAAAAAAAAAAACACTTACATTTCTCATTGTTGTAGCGTCTGCGTAAAATCATGCATGGTCTTTGGGGTTTATGGCTTAAGAGACCCCTTTTAGCCTTTGACATTTGCATATAAATTACAGTCCTGGTCACAGACTTTACATTTATATGGGGGCTAAATTGCCAAATAATCATCCCCACTATCAAGGAGATGCTAAGCAGTCCCCCACTATCATCTCCCCAACTGACTTCAAACAGTTTCCAAAGACAAGTAAATGACCCAAAGGTGGGTGTGAATAGAGAAACCCTCAAAAGTCATCAGCCCGAAATGATCTTTGCTCAGAAAACCCTCTTCTTTTGAGACGACACTTTCCAAGACTCTCAAGACTCTCCTCTTGAGTTTGTTTTTCGGCAGTTTTTATCTTCAAGTAACTTCGATTCGCTGGGGACTTTCCTATCTTCAGAAGAACCAGAAGTAAACTTCCAGCTCACTCAAAGAACTCATCAAAGACCTCCGTTGTCTACCGCATCAGGACTCTTGTTCAGCAATCGAAGCCAATGCAAGTAACCGTTTACAACTATTTAGATGCGTGTTTAAGTTTGAGCCCCTTTTAAGGTGATTTTTGATTCTTTGATGATTCTCATTAGTT
>NW_015536800.1:3691008-3715526 GCF_001515605.1 Sinocyclocheilus anshuiensis | reverse complement strand
GCTGTGGACTTTTCCTATCTTCAGAAGAACCAGAAGAAAACTTCCAGCTCACTCCTAAATAACTCATCAAAGACCTCCGTTGTCTACCGCATCAGGACTCTTGTTCAGCAATCGAAGCCAATGCAAGTAACCGTTTACAATTATTTAGATGCGTGTTTAAGTTTCAGCCCCTTTTAAGGTGATTTTTGATTATTTGATGATTTTCATAGGTTGAGGTTAATTGATGTGAAATACTGCCATTCTTTTACCTTTCTCTCTCTTTTCCTTACTTTGCTTCATTCTGTATATATGTGTTTTGCTTAGTTAGTTATATGTTAGATATAGTTTCATTCATTAAATCCCTTATATTCACAATTGATTGCCTCTGTTTGCTGCTCACAATTCGAAGTCACTGAATGTTTGAACCCTTGCTACATATGCTAAATTACTGCTAGCACTGCATAAAGAAGGAAAGCTACTTTCCTTGGCCAGGAAAATAATCTTTCCTTGAACTGATAAATGATTATATTGTCTGCTCGGTGGACGGACAGATCAAATAACTGTAATATTGATTCTGCTACAGTTAATTCTAAGATCTAATCTAAATATTTATTATTAATCATAACCAGTTATAATTAGTCATAAATATTTCCCTTTTGAGCTGATTTACTACATTGTCTTCATTTTTGATGAATATGCTACTGCATAATATTTTATTAAATAAAGATAAAAAAATATATCCATCAGTGCAGTAAGTTGTATTCGCATTTTTGTTGTTATCTTAAAAATAGACTATCACATCAGCAACAATCTATGTGACGCGCATTTCTCTGTGTATTATACAATATAACAAACTACATTATAGCGAGAAAGAGGGAAACTTTGAGCGCACAATTACTCGGTCAGTGGGCGCCGGTATAATGAGATGTAAGCTACCGTCATGAGTGTGCAGGCAGCAGTAAATCAGGCAGCGAAATGACCAGGTGCACATCATCCCATCACAATGACATCCCTACAGTGCACTAACCTGTCTTGCAAAAGAACGTTTTGACCCCGCCCCTTACACTGTAACTTTACTTCTAACTTCAACTGTTCTTGATTGGTTCAGTTCACTAGCTGGGGGGGAACCTGCGATTTCATTGGGTTCCTCTCCTTTTTGTAGCTGACAGCTGAAATAATTAATAACCATCAGACTAAATCATTTTAGAGGATAGAGGAGATATTTGGAAAACATAACTAAATGTTATGTTTTTGAGGTTTTCATTAAACTTTCAGGCATACAAGCTGACTTTGTAATACATATATATTAAAATTGTTCATATAAGAGAGGTGGAATATATAGCATAACTACTGGATTTAGTGGGCCCCATGGGCAGTGTGGGCCCCTATAATTGTCAACACCTTTCATCCCTCTAGCGATGGCCATGGTTGTAGAATGTGGTTGTCACTTTTGCAATTACTGAACCATGTGTGTATAGAATGGAATTAAAGTGCTAAAAGGTGAACAGACAACCAAATTTAGCTGTAGTGTGTACATGGTCTAAGTATGCCATTCATGAATTTGTCTACCCCAAAAGTAAAATAAACTTAGAAAGGCCTGCTCAGATCCATGAATCACTTTCCAGCTCAATATGTAGCAGGCTGAGCTAAAGAAACTAAATCATAAAAAGTAATACATAAAAAAAAATAAATAAATAAATAAATAATACATTCATTACACATCTCACAGCCACCGTAATATTAATCACAATTTTTTTTTTTATTAATTGTGCAGCTCTAATCAACATTCACATTTGTCCAGTTAAAGAATTAGTCAGCATCTTATTTGTCTCTCTGACTGTATTAAACAGAGGTCGGTAAGCAATAATTGAGTCAGCCTCTGATGATAAAGTATGTTTTAGGATTAAAATAATCCCTCACCCTCATGGACTTCACCATAAATAAGCCTCATATTTAAAACAAAGTGCCTTGTTCCCGTTGAATATACAGAGCCCGATCTAATGGAGCATGCAGGTGTATGGGAATCTAAATCCCAAGAAAAAATAAATAAATAAATTATAATATACATATTCCTGTCGTAGACGTATAGGCTTCCAATTGTAAAGCATGGCAAGCAAACGAACATCTCCCAAATGTAGATACACAAACATTAAAACAAGACTTTCCCAGATTCCTTAAATTTAATACATACTATATGGGTATTAAGTAAATAAATAACCAAAGCAAAAATAGTATCTTAAAACATAAATGTTAAACCTGACTCTACATAATCTATTAGTCTGGCAATAAGCACACGTTTTATTAACTATGTCTATGTTAGAATTTGGAGCTTGACAGCCCTATACACTTTCATTGTCTTGACGAGCAAATAGTAGCAGTCATGTAGGTTCTGGAACAACATGAATGTGATTACATGTTGACAGAATGTTCATTTCTCAGTGAAGAATTTCATTAAAGTTCAAATTGAATTACATAATAGCAACACAGTGTAAAATAACTTTAGTGAGTTGTCTAGCAGGCAAAGTTCAGAAGCTTAGGAGTTGCTTAAAGGAATAGTTTACCGAAAATTTGCTGAACATTTACTCGCACTCAGACCATCCAAGATGTAGATTACTTTGTTTCTTCATTGGAACAGATTTTAAGAAATTTAACATCACTTGCCCAGCAATAGATCCTCTGCAGTGAATGGGTGCCATCATATTGAGACTTCAATCAGCTGATAAAACTCCCACAATAATCCACAAGACTCTAGTCCACCAATTAACATCTTGTGAAGCAAAAAGCTGCATGTTTTTAATCAGTTTTACCTTCAAACCATTGCTTCCAGCAACAATATGACTGATGTTCAAATTTGTCTTGTCTGATTCAGAAGAGAAATACAGTATGCACAGATCAAGCACTGCTTACAAGCGAGAAAGACAAAAAAAAAAAAAACGTTCTAAACAAATACGTTGGTGGATTTTGATGTGAGAGGACAACAGAGGATGGACTTTTTCACTGGATGAAGCATTATTATGGATTACGAACTCATATCTTGGCCTGAAGCGATGGTTAAAACTCGCATTCTGATGGCACCCACCCATTCACTGCAGAGGATCCATTAATGCTACATTTCTTTAAAATTGTTCAGATGAAGAAACAAACTAATCTAGATCTTGAATGGCCAGAGGGTGAGTCTTCATTTTTGGGTGTATGATTACTTTAATCATTAATACTAATAATCATAAGGTAATATAGTGGTAGTATAGTTAATTAGCCTGAATGTGGGCTGTTTATGGTTGCCAAGCAACACGTCGTTTTAATATAGAATTTGTGCCCCACTTTAAAATGGCTTTGAATGTGACTCATCCAATTAGACTCTACTGCTTTTTTTTCTCTTTTTGTTAGTTGATTGAAATAAAAGGTTTTAATCCCATTATTGTTTGTTTGTAGACACTGTGACTAGAAACTGTATAACTTAAAACATTTGGAGCTCACCTTGAGTCGATCCAACCGAAAATGGAAGAAATTAATGACGTCTCTTCCAAATCAAAAAGGCTTTTAAACTTCCAGTCTCACACTCTACATTTGTATCACAAAACACTTTTGCCAGCATCCCTTTTGGGATGAAAAACTCTTTTACACGGCTCGTTAAGCAGCATGTGACTGTGAAGGCCCAACACGTTATTCTCTTATGAGTTTGCGTAACACTCCACATGGGTCACACACTAAATTCTGCATGTGGTAAGTCCTCAAGGGTGACGGTAACTTTATGTGGAACATTTTAATGTCTGTATTCTCTCCTTCTAGGGTGTTATTAAGTAATTGTTCTAGTTTATTTTATCTAATACATTGTTCATTAAGCATTTCAAATGTCTATCTATTCAGCACTAGTCCGATTATTTCTAAGACTACTTAAAATCTAATAATGCAGGTGTCAGGAACTATGCAGCAGTAAAATAAGCCACCTTAACAGATCAAATAAGAAAATACTCAAGTCATTTCATGCTAAATCATACTTTCAACCATACAGAAACGAAAGTAAGTCCAGGTCAGTGCAACCTGTGCAATCCCTCTAGTGTCCAGATTTGGCCAGATGCACACACACGACTGCTCTCAGCACCTGGGCTTACTCTAATTGGTTGATCTTGCTGAAGTCAACAGAGGCCCTCTCGTCTTCATTTCACCCTCTTTAAGAGATTCTGCTGATGCTCGACATTACCACGGGTCCACTGTTAACCGAGAAGGCAGCAGACTCAGAAAAAGGGGGAATAGCAGGTGAAGGAAAAGTGTTGGCGTAGTCGAATTGTTTGTAACACTAGGGGGTTCACTCTTTATGTAAGTGAGGACAGACCCATTAGAGTGTAAGACTTTCTCTTTCTTAACTGTCTAAAAGACTATGGGGTTATTCTAACAAATGGATGTCTTTTAATGTTTGGTGACATGATTTTTAAAGTAAATCTCTCATTTTAAAGGGGTCATATGATGCGATTTGTTACTGGGTTGTTCTTTTTCACATTTTTTGGGTTGGTGGATGCAGTAGGGACCCAATTATAGCACTTAAACACAGAAAAAGTCAGATTTTCATGATATGTCCCCTTTAAATTATAATATTATTGTTATTACTATATTTTTATCAAATAAATGCTTCCTTGGTAAGCCAACGAGACACTAAATGCCTTAACTGTTCCAAACTTTTGACTGGTATATAGCAGTCATTGTTAAAATATGTCAAATCTGTAGATGAGGAGTAATACATGGCAAACATACTGTAGCCTCCTTTGGTCAGATAATCAGGAGCACACAAACTAAGATCAGAGAAATATATCAAGGCTCATGTGCAGTTGAAGTCAGACCTGGCTATATTCTTGTTCCTCAACTTTGCTTGTTAAAACTGCAGTGGAAGCTAGTAGTATACTGATAGGTAGCGCTGCCGAAGGGGAAGCCAAGAATGTAAGATAAAATCATAAAACCTCTCTCTTCTTTACTGAGCAATCGATACGCCCAGTTCCTTCAAAGATTTATCAGGAAGAATTTGAATAGCCAGAGTTTTCCTCTTTTTTTAACAGTCCCATTTTACTGTCCACTATTAACTCTTCAGCCAAGTCAATATTATAGGTGGAGTTTGGGAGGTGACAGTTGTGTGTAAGTGACTTTTTGCCTGATCTTTTATCACTATTTATGCCACCATTCTCGCTTATATTCTCTCTTGAGTCGTTCAGCAAAATCTTAAGCTTTCTGTCCTCTCTTTCCACACTGACAGCTACTCTCAGCTGTTGTATTAGAAAGCCTCTTGGCAGTGTTATATAGTTATTTGCCCCTGCCAGGCTGTCAGAAGATCTGTTTGAATCAAATATGCTAATTAAGAGAAACAGAAGCAAAATGATTGACATATTGGCATCGATCTGTTTGAGACATCAAGACTGCTTATTTCTTAACAAAGGGAAGAAAGCTATTTGCATTGATTAGTTGGAACATTCACTGGAGGCTTTTCAGAATTGTACTTGTGACTAACAGAGAAAATAAAAAACGGCTCTATGACAGCGTGTCAAACGTACAATGACTTTCATGAAGGTCAACAATTATTTAGTCATTTTTGGGGCTCAATCTGCTCATTGCGCATAAACCAGAATGCCTTTTGCTGCTAATATTTAACTATTTAAAGCACTTTTTTGGTGATATTCATCTCTTAAAAAGGCATTCTACCACTTTTGCTGCCTCAAGGGTCTCCATACATTCTCATTAAAGTACCACTAAATACTGATCTTAACAGAAAATATTTAAGCAGCACTCCCTAAGCAAACATAATTTCTGGCTATTTAGTGGCACATGAAGATGTGCAGTGACTAATTAAAACGTTTTATTGTTGTTGTATAAAAAGTTGTACAAAAAAGTTATATGAAAACTTGCATTAATTAAACTAAACCTATAGTGCCCTGTATATACACTACCATTAAAACGTTTTGGGTCGCTAAGAATTATTTTTTTAATTATTATTATTATTATTATTATTATTATTATTATTATTTTATTTATTTATTTACTTGAGAAGTTTCGTTTTATCAAAGCAGCATTTATGTAATCAAAAATACATTAATATTGTGAAATATTGCAATTTAAAATAACTGTCCCCCTACAGGAACTCGAAACGCTTTGGAAAAGCCTCCAGCGTGACCACACTCTGAATCACGTGTGTAATGAGTCCAATGCATGGGCGAGACATCACGGGCAGGGTGATGTAGAGACCAGGGAGCTTAAAAGCACATGCGGTGGGTACAGCGGCAGCTTCTGTCATTCAGCAAGCGCTCTGTGTGTGTCAGTTCTATTGATTGTTGTCTGTCCCAGTAAAAGCATAAGCCATGTCAAAGGCAAAAGACAAGCATAAGGGCGAGGGCAGACAGCATTATATAGACTGTGTGTTCCTCCCTGCTCGTGCTACGTTATGGGTGGGGATACACACAGTTTATGTGTTGCTTGTTTGGGAGTGGAGCTCGCACAGTCAGCTCTCGAGGGCGCTGATTGTGCTTCTGCCCGCTGCAAACGCTCCGCTCCAGCCGGGCACGCTTCGAGGAGTGTGTCCGTGCTTGTGATCTTGGGGTTCTGGTCCCGCTGCTGTTGAGGCACGGCGGCAATAGATCTAGATCTAGAGCTCTTTCTCGGGGTTCGGACTCTTCCCCCTTTGAATGAGAGCTCGCTGCTGCAGACTGCTTTTTAGATCGCTCATTCTCCCTGCCCTCTGTAAAATAAGGGGTGGAGATGCATGCGATTTATGTGTGGTTTGTTTTGGAGCGGAGCACGCACAGTCAGCTCTTGAGGGGGCTGGCTGTGTTCATTCTAATATTTCCCTAAGTGTGCATTACCTTGGATGTTTAGCTCTGCTCCCACTGGCGTTTCTTCTTGAGGGAAGAAAGTCTTATGCAACGTAGAATCAAGTTTAGAATCAGTGCCCTCAGGAGATCGGTCTGTCAATCACAGCAGTCTCCAGCGAGTGCTTCTCTCAGCTTCCCCCCGGAAACGTAGCGGTTCTGGGAGGCTCGCTACCTCCAAGGAGGTCTCCAGAACAGCTAGATCGGCCGTCCCCTGCCGGTCCTCCGCTTCAGGGCACCAAGCTAGCCGCTTTAAGTACACCAGAGGCCAGTCTCGAGAGACTCGAGTTTGGCCCCTGCCAAACGTATCTAATCGGGTCCTGCCCCAAGCAGGTTCTGGTTGTGTCAGTCTAAGTCTTCTAAGGAGATGACGGGTCTGAGGACCGTCATTTTCAATAGGAGACTTCGGCCAAAATGAGATCGGTCAGTCAACCCTGCCACCTCCGGTGCTTCAGGGCACAGCGGTCTCCAGTGAGCGCTTCTCTCAGCTTCCACCCGGAAATGCAGCGGTTCTGGGAGGCTCGCTACCGCCAAGGAGGTCTCCAGAGCAGCTAGATTGGCCGTTCCCTGCCAGTCCACCGCTTCATGGCACCGTGCTAGCCGCTCTAAGTACACTAGAGGTCATTCTCGAGAAATTGATTCCCTTAGTAGACTATTTGGCAGCGTGGAACCTTCTGCCAAATGTGTCTCAATATGTCCTGTACACTCTAGAAAGAAGCTAACAAATCCAGTTTGGTTCTCCTCCACCTCGCTTTAACAGGATCATTCCCACCTTGGTGGGCCCCCAGCAGGCTCTGCTCATGGAACATGAAGTAAACACTCTCTAGAGGAAGGAGGCCATCGAGGTGGTCCCTCCTCTCGACAGAGAGTCCGGGTTGTACTCAGTTGAACCGCTCAGTCATGCGACTGAAGTTCAGGATGCTCACCTCAAGCAGGTCATGTCTCAAATCAAGTCCGAGGACTGGTTTGTCACGTTCGATCTGAAGGACGCATACCTCCACATTTCCATACTTCCTCAACACAGGAAGTTCCTGAGGTTTGCTTTCGGGGGTGAAGCTTTCCAATATCGGGTTCTTCCATTCAGCCTTGCACTCTCACCAAGTGTGTGGAAACTGCTCTGGCTCTGCTGCGACTCCAGGGCATCCGCATACTGAATTATATCAATGATAGGTTGATATTAGTTCAATTGGAGCAGACAGCGGTTTGGCACTGAGATGTTGTTCTTGCCCACATGAAAGAGCTGGGGTTAAGACTGAAAGACCAAGAAAAGTGTGCTTTCTCAATTACAGATGACCACTTATCTGGGCATGGTGTGGGATTCGACCACGATGCAGGCACATTTTTCTCCTGCATGGATCGAGTCGATCCTCATGGCAGTCGCGAGAGTGAGAGAAGGCCGGTCACTCACTGTCAAGCAGTTTCATAAATTGCTGGGTCTGATGGCAGCTGCATCCACTTTGATACCTTTTGGCCTGCTGTACATGAGACCCCTACAGTGGTGGCTCAGGACCAAGGGGTTTTACCCGAGGGGCAACCCACTTTGCATGATCAAGGTCACGCGGCAATGCTTTCGTGCCTTAGACATATGGAGAAGGGCCCGGTGTTGGGGACTCCTTGTCATCACGTAACGTTAACTACGGATGCCTCCCTCATCGGTTGGGGAACGGTCATGAGTGGCTGCCCAGCCTGCGGTCTGTGGAGTGGTCGCCATCTCACGTGGCACATCAACTGCCTGGAGATGCTGGCCATGCTTCAGGCACTGAAACACTTTATCTCGGAACTAACAGGCCATCATGTGCTGGTGCGCACCGACAACACAGCAGTGGTCTCTTACATCAACCACCAGGGAGGTCTGCGTTCGCACCACCTTTACAGGCTGGCAAACCAGAGCCTTGTGTGGGCCCAAGGGAAACTCCTTTCACTGAGAGCAGTGCACATCCCTGGGCATCTCAATCAGGGAGCAGACATCCTGTCGAGGCAGGGGCCGAGGCCCGTGGAATGGAGGCTCCACTCCGAGGTGGTGGAGCAGATTTGGAGGGAGTTTGGCCAGGCTCAAGTGGACTTGTTCGCGACTCAAGAGACCTCGCACTGTCCACTCTGGTTCTCCCTCACGCATCCAGCTCCGCTTGGGCTGGATGCCATAGTGCAGACGTAGCCGAGGCTTCATCTGTACGCCTTTCCCCTGATTGCTCTGCTCCCGGAAGTTCTGGAGAGAGTGCACCGGGATGGGGTCCGTCTTCTCTTAGTAGCCCTGTTCTGGCCGGGCTGAGTATGATTCTCGACCTTAATTCCCTTCTCGACGGCTCTCCTTGGGAGATTCCCATCAGAAGGGATCTCCTCTCTCAGGCGGGGCCTTCCCCGCACAGAGTTTTGGAACTGCGGATGTGGCCCTGAGGGGCCACAGCTCATAGGTTCCGGTCTCTCAACTGAGGTTGCTGAGACCATGCTCGAGTCCAGAGCTCCCTCCATGAAGAAACTGTACTCCTTGAAGTGAACCTTCACTTCTTGATGTGGCAACCGCCAGCTTGACCCAGTTAACTGCTCAGTTGGTTCAGTGCTGGAGCTCTTGCAGGTACAGTTCTCTGCAGGGTTTTATCACTCCACCTTGAAGGTTTCCATGGCACCCCTAGCTGCTTACAATGCCCCTCTCGGTGGTTGGTCTTTCGGGAGAGACCCACTAGTTACATGTTTCCTCCGCGGTGCACTGAGGCCTTCGGCCAGGAGAAGCTTATGCCAAGTGGTGGATCAGGATGCTATTCCATAGCCTTGAATCCTCTGATCTCCCCTCTCCTTTGGGGGTCAAGGCTCACTCCTCCAGAAGTTAGCCTTCAGGATGCTGTGGGATGTCCACTCTGTTTACATGTCAGGTTATATACCTGCATTTTGCGCCACTCCTGGCTCCTTTTCTCTTGCCTTAGCTGTGCTCTTCCACACTAGGCAGGGAATTGCAGGTCTGGCAGCGTGGGCATACTCATTCCCAAAGCGTTTTGACGCAGCTTGATTTCCTGAAGGGGAACGTGCTGGAGGCCTTTCCATAGCGTTTCAACGCAGCGTCTCGTTCCCTCAGGGAACCATGGTTACATGCATAACCTATAGAGATGTTTTATATTTTAACATATTTAAAATGCAATGTATTCCTGTGATGGAAAACTTGTCTTCAGTGTCACATGATCCTTCGGAAATCATTATAATACTCTAATTTGGCGCTCAAGAAACAATTATTATTATTATCAATTATATATAACAAACAAACAGTTGTGCTGCTTAATCTATTTGTGGAAACCATAATCTTTTTTTTTTAGGAAAATGTTTCTATAATTTTTACTGTTTACTGTTATTTTTATTTAATGCATCTTTGCTGAATAAAAAATGAATAAAAAAGTGATCATAATAAATAGGGCCCCAAACTTTTGAATATATATATATATATATGTGTGTGTGTGTGTGTGAGTGTGTGTGTATATATATATATATATATATATATATATATATACACATTTAGAAACAATACACAATGCCTCATGTGTTCAACATGATACACTGAGAAGCAGAGGTCATTTTTGTGTCTGACAGCTTCTCTCAATTGTGATAAAAGTCTCTTGACATTGTGATGCCTACATCAACTCCACAGGAACCAATGTATAGACCCCAATTATTGACTATACTGTCTGAACAAACGACGTATAGATACACCGGATATTGACTATGCTTTCTGAACAAACAAACCATCAGATTTCATCACTTGCAAAGTGACAGAGCGGACAGGCAGTCCTAAAGATCAGATAAAAAGCCCAAATCGGATTTGCGCACAGTGTGAACAAAGCCTGTGTGACTTCAGTCTGCTATTGGACATGTTTGTTATGTGAGTGACCCATTTATCAAAGAATGAGAGACAGAGGAAAGACTTCAATTGGGTCTTATTGAATGACTTCAACGGCAAGTGCAGGGCTGAGTGATCAAGAGCAAACAAAAGGGTACGATACGCTGTCAAAAAGAGCAAAACATGTTGTACTAGGGCAAGATCAGCAATCACAACATGTGCACACAAACCCACACATGTGCAGCTGGACAATCTGACGGCTACAGTAATGACCTCACTGTCTCACCTGTCACTTCCATCTGTCTTTCTCTCTCTCTCCCTCTCGCTTTATAACAGTCCAGCTCCTTTTCCCTTTATCACTGTCCAGATCTCTCTGCTAGCAATTCAATCTTCTCGCTGCCACCTCTGGCATCTCAGCTCTTATTTTTCAAGGAGTATTTTTCCCCCTTCTCCTCACCACCACTTTGAAAGGTGTGACAATGCACTCAGCAACAGGTGCGTGCTCAGACAAGGTCGTGAGGGACGGAGCCTTGATTTACAACCTCTGTCTCTTCCACATCTTTATCTGCGCACCTCTCCTCTTCTCGCGGACTCTCCCCTCCCATCGCGATAAAGAACTGAGCTGTTGCTGTGGTGGACAGCAGGTGCAAACTGAATCAGAGAGGTATCATAAGGTAGTGAATAACAGATGAGGAAGGCAAGGACGCACCTTGTGAATCACGCCGGAGAGTCCTCGCTTATGTTCCCGCTGGACAAAAGAGCAGCAAGGACAGGGACAGAGCTCTCAGACTCTTGGGTTTCCTCCAAGTTCAAACTGAAGGGAATATCAAAGGGTGAGAAGTTTTGAATGCACTTTGGCGTATTTGCTGCGGGATCCATTACTGTAAAAATTTAATGTTTGCAGTACTGTTATTGTTAACAATAAAAATATATAAATAAATAAACAAACAAACAAACATTTTTGTCAACTGAAATAAAGCTGAAATAAAATAAAATTAAATATAAGTATTAGATGGAAACAACTTAAACTTAAAAAAAAATAATAAAACAAAAAATGTTAACTGAAATAAAGCTGAAATGCAATTAAATACAAATATTAGATGGAAAATATAAACGTATTATTTCCCTCAAAATTCTAAATGAAAAGTACAAATGTTACAGCAGCAACTAACAAACAAAAAAAGTTGAAGTAGTTTTCTAATTGTAATGTATTTGAAGTTAAGACATTAATATAATTTTTTTTTTATTTTATTTTAGCTTTATTTCCTTTATGCCTTTATAATGTACTATGTTTTTGACTTGGTTATGTACAAGTTTTATTATTATTAATCATCATCATCATCATTTATTAGACAGAGATTTAGATGACAGAGAGAGAGAAAGGGAGAATTGTGATTCATTAATTCATGCATTTATCTATCCATCCCTTCATTAATTAATTCATTCATTCATTCATTCATTCATTCATTCATGTTGGCTTAATTTACAGCTTAATTGTTATTATATATACTGGACATTAACATTTTTAAAAAATTATTATTTAGTAAAATGTATTTCCCTTTGAAATAACTGCATTTAAATTAAATGTGTTTGAAATGAAAATTACTTAATTTAAATGTGTTAAATACTCATTGTCTGGTTAAAGGGATAGTTCACCCGAAAATTCAAAAAAATATAAATAAATAAAAAATTGTCATAATTTTACTCACCATCATGGTGTTCCAAACCTAATATAAAACATTAAAAAAAACACAAAAGAGGATATTTTGAAGAATGCTGAATCAAACAGTTGATGGTCCCTATTGACTTCCATAGTACTTCTTTCCCTACTGTGGAAGTCAATGGGGACCAACAACTGTTTGGTTCTTCAAAATTCTTGAAAATATTTTTGTTCAACATAAGAAAGAAACTTATACAGGTTTGGAACACCATGCGGGTGAGTAAATGATGGCAAAATTTTTGGGTGAAGAAATGGTTAGTGAATAAGATGCAGGTTGTTCTGTGCCCAGGGCCGGATTTACCTCTTTTCGTGACATAGGCAAAAAAGTTTTGGGCCCCCCTTCCCTATTAATATAATAGGCCTAATATTACCACTCGAGCAACAAAAATATTTCTTAATCAGTGGAAACCGTTACAGTGTTTTCTATCGCAATAAGCGCTTGCGTTCAGTCAATAAAAATAGAAATTTGTTTGAGAACTGAGAAAGACCATTCCATTAATAGGCGCGGCGACGTGGCCAAATAACCACTTCGGGAGTGCATTATTTCTCTAATCATTTTAACGGCCTAGAAATCATACATCAATTGTTCAGATGATTTGTTTCAAGACATTTGACATGTTTCCGTCCTGAAATCTCGTGATTGCAGAACTAGCTAATTTTTACGCACCTCATCCCAAACCTTCCGTTGCAAATTCCAAAACATCATTTTAGCGCTAATAACAGAGGCTTGAGCCATTGATATGCAGGCTAACGCAGTTATTAATGCAGTCTAACGCAGTTATTAGAGAGAGAGAGAGCGAAAGAGAGAGAGGGAGAGAGAGATTAAGTGCGTGTGAATACTTGCGTCTGTGCGTCTCTCAGCAGTATTCAGCAGCAGCGTCTACTAATAGCGAATCTTTAAGTTGAACTGCTTCAAGAACCTCGCTACTGAGAGATGTCATGTAGCTTTTCAGCTGAGAAACTTTTATTGATAAATTCGTGGGGCAGCCGCAGCTCTGACAAGTTTCTACCCGCGTCTCCGTGTGTGTGCGTGTCTGTACTGTGTGTGCGTCGGTGAGAGAGAACGGGAGAAAGAAAACGTGATCCGTACATAAAAAAGACATGGAAATAGTTTGTAATTTTTACCCTATTGTTTGTTATATTTATTTGCTCAATTTCTTCTGGGGTTTTGGTTCTTTTACTGTTGTAGATAGCCCATAGTATAACAAAAATATTATATATCTCTTCATTGTGTTTGGGGCCCCCTGGACGAGCAAGCATAGGCACGTGCCTAGAATGCCTATGCGTAAATCCGGCCCTGTATGTGCCACTCAGACTTTATTGACAAACTTGGTTGATCTTCAAGATGTTTAGTCTAACAAATCATACTCTCCACATGACTGCAACATTAATGTCAACAAAAATGTGATGTTTACATAGAGACTGATATTAAAACTTCAAAGTGTGTGTATGAGCTGCGGAGCCACAAACACACACACACACTCTCATAAAGGTTATCCCTAATCCTCTGATCCTGGTTTATACATTATCACATATACCCATGAATGTCAGAAAAGTTGTCTGTGTAACATCTAAATGACATCAAAATAAGTCTGGAGGTGTTTACGGTTTTATTTTTATAAATCATTTGCCAGAAATGATTAGGAGGTATCTCAAAAGATCCTGTTAAAACATTTTATATTTACACATGGAGATTTAGAGGAAGGCCTCGTCAGCTCTGCGAAACGGAAACGGATTAGAAAAGTATTTGGATGCTTATTAAGATCCGAGAGATGGGGTTTAGATTCAGACGGAGTAATTCGAGAGCCATTTTGACGCATTCGGGGCAGAATTAAAAGAAAGTAGGGAGTAGACGCTTTCCCTTTTTTCCTCTCTGAAATCTCACTTTCTGCAACAAGTTCAGGCTCCAGGGAAATAAAAGAGGGATGTGTTGTGAATGAAGAACGGAAAAAAATAGCTGATAAAAAGCAGAGGTGGCATCAAATCAAATCAAATCTCTCTGCCAGCTGCTCTTTCGTCCTTAAATCATCTCTCTCTGGAGAAGACTGGCATCAGGCACTGTCTGCAGTGTTTAGAAATAACTAACTAAAAGTTGTGATGCAACTAACTTCATTGTTTAGTTGTGTGACATCTGCTTTGAAATAGTGTAGCTTTTACAGTAACAAGTTATTTATGCCAACAAGCTGCAATATAGTGCAACAAAAAGCTATCAAACAATCACCATAAAGCACTGGAAAGTCTGATTCATTCTTGTGAATCGATTTGCTTGGACAATTTGTACCCCTTGTACTGTGTTTTACACTAGGGTGTTTCTGTTGTATTCATTGTTGTAATGGTTAACTAAAACTAAACCATTAAAATATTTTCGTTATAAAATAATATATAAAATAAAATCAAATATAAAATCAAATATAAATATTAGATCTTAAACTTAAAACATTAGCAAACTTTGGCACTTTGGCTAGCCTACTAAAATTACTAAAACTAAAAATGAAATACAAATGAATTAAATAAAAAATGACAAAATTAAAATTAACACTAAAAGTAAAAAAGCCTCATTCACAATATGTTAATACAGATTTAGTATACAAATAATACTATAAAACACCTGGTTGTAAACTGTATTATAAGTTTGAACATATAAATATATACAGGAAAGTATTAGTTTAATTCACAAAATACTATCCTGGCTATCAACAAATCTTACAGAGACTAAATTATCTTCTTAACAAACCTTTGCAAATTATGCAAGCAAATGCATTTTTAATAGCTGCATATTAAAAAACGATTAGTTTTTTCGTTTTCTGTTTTTTAATTGAAAACGGATTTGGAATGGACGGAAGATACCCTGATTATACAGCCACCCTAATTGAAATTTTGTTTTTATTATTATTTATAAAAACATGGGAAACAGGGAATGTTCATGCAATGTGAAAAATGATTTTTCAAAGTTGAAAAAAAAAATGTGTTTTTTTTATTATTATTCAAAGTTTTTAAAAAAATTAATTTTTTATTTCAAGTTTCATACAACTTACAAACAAAACAACAATTTAAAAGCAATTTATGAGGGAAAATGCTACACCAATGAGTTTCTACACCATTTTTTTATCAGATTTGGAGTGACATGATGACAGAAATGTATTTTTTAAGAACTTTCCCTTTAATCTTGTAGCTTGGCAAGCCACAGTTTTAAAGTAACTACTTCACCACTGGTGTGTTTATGCATTCATGGGGAAGAGGAATTGCAAACAAATGCAGTGAAATGTGGTTAATATACATTTACATAAGTTATGTTTTAAAAGAAAAGATGATTTAAAGAGAGAGAAAAGTGTGTGATAAATATGCTGTTGGACCATAACCACATTTTCAGAAAGGTTAAACGTTCTGCCTAGAATGTGCCTGCAGAGCGTCTTTAGTCACGCAGCATTTTAAAATTTCAAGCGTTAAAAGGAAAAAGAAAAGTTAGAAAGAGAATTAAACAAATGGATCATCGTCAATTTGATAGATGGCCAACGTGTTTTACAGCTTTACGTTTATAGGACTGGGACAGATGGTCGTCTTACAGCCTGCCCCCCTTCCCTCCTCCTTCAGGGGGCTGTTTTCCACAACAATTGTATGCTTTTGCAGTTTTAAGAGTGTGCGGTTTAAAAACCTTGAGACATGCTGGGTTGTTTATCTGGGGAACATTCATTAAAAGCTCAGTGCTTTTATCTAAATCTTAAAGTTCAAATTAGGAGAGTGCTGTTTCTTTCCCGCCAGACTTTAGCTGTGAGCAGAGTGGTGCTCCACTTCTGAGTTATCTGTTGTTGGCTTCTGAGGGGCAAGAGTATTAGTCATTACAGAGATGGGGGCAAATATTTCATACGCTAACATAACGAGCAAACAAGGCCCATTTCCATTCTGCGGTTTGAAGTGACATGAGTCAGAGACTCAAAGTACTTCCCATAATCCCAACGCAGTTTACAAAGAGGCACGTCATGTCCCTCATGACATTGGGCTGAATTTATGGTCTAAAATAGGTGCCAGACAAACAAAGAATTGGATCGTTGGGTGCAGCAAATGGATGACAATGGACTTACAACTCCCTTCCTTGCTCTAAATGTTGAAGGTGAACAGGATGACCTCGTTCATCTTCTAGAAAGTCTTCTACAGAACGGTTCATCTGAAAGTGGACGAGTCAGAGAGCAGATCTTGAAAGAGAAAGGAAGCGTGGGGGCACAGAACAAACAGCTGAAGATATTTTATGTTTTAGCATGCACATCAAAACTGCAATTCTCTTGAGATAAAAGAGAGGTATTGGCCCAGCTGAGAGTTGTTGACCTTTGGAGCTGAGGTGCAGGAGAGGTAATGATGTAGGCCTATTAAACCATCTTCTAATGTACTTGGACAAGGGTATTTGGTACAATAACTGCACACACACACACACACACACAGGGAAAAGAACAGCATGAAAGGAATAGACCTAAAAACGAAAGTTCTGTCATCGTTTACTTGCCCTCAGGTCATTCCAAACCTGTATGACTTTCTTCTGTGGAACACAAAGGAAGATATTTTAAAGGGGTCATATGATGCTGCTAAAAGTTACGCCTTCTTTCTTTGCATGAACATTTGGGTGGCGTTATGCAAATCATCCCACATAGTGAGGTAGATATGTGGGGGCGTGTTAGAATGAGCCGTTTTAGGTAGGTGTGGCTGACTCTGAAATTTTATAAAGAATATCTCTTTGGATTTGAGACTTTAGTCTTTGCAACTTTACAGATCTTCTTTATGCACCAAGAGCTTGTAACACTCCAAAGAGAAAGGAAAAATTGAAATCGCATCATATGACCCCTTTAAAGAACTTTGGACATTTGGACTCCAAAAACCATATCTTCTTTTGTGTTCCACAGAAGAAAGTAAGTCAGGTTTGGAGAAATCCAGGGTGAGTATAAAGGTGACTAGAATATAACAAAGTTCTCATTTTTGGGTGAACTATTCCTTTAAATTACACATCCAACCATTCATTTTCTGACTGAAGCCCATATTCTGGTTAAGCTTTTATTATGTAAATGGACAATTATGTTTTAATTTCCTTTTACATGGAATATTCCAATATCTGTATTTTAGTTATTTTCAACAGTAACTGATTCAATTTAATCAGTCGTTTATGCCATTAACCATAGCTCTTTTTTATGAAATTCATATTTTAAGATGCATTAATTTGACAGCAAAATTAACAGTAAAGACATTCAAGATTTATATATCAAATAAACCCTGTTATTTGCGATTTCCATTAACCAAAAAAGTATCATGGTTTCACAAAAATATTGAGCAGCTCAATTGTTTTCAATATAGTTAATAATAAGAAATGTTTCTCGAGCACCAAATCAGTATATTAGAATAATTTCTGAAGGATCATGTGACACAAATGTTAAATTAGAAATTAGTTTTTAACTAGTGTTGCCAAATGATTAATCGTGATTAACTGCATCCAAAATAAAAGTTTTTGTTTCCATAATATATGTGTGTGTACTGTGTATATTTATTATGTATATATAAATACACACACATACAGTATATATTTTGAAAATATTTACATGTATATATTTATATTCATATAATTTATATTATATATAAATATATTTCATTTAAAAACCTAACATTTTTCTTATTTTACATGCATGTGTGTGTAATTAAAATATACATTACAAATATACACACTAAACACATATATGATGTAAACAAAAACTTTTATTTTGGATGCGATTAATCACGATTAATCGTTTGACAGCACACATACAGTATATATTTTGAAAATATTTACATGTATATATTTATATTCATATAATTTATATTATATATAAATATATTTCATTTAAAAACCTAACATTTTTCTTATTTTACATGCATGTGTGTGTAATTAAAATATACATTACAAATATACACACTAAACACATATATGATGTAAACAAAAACTTTTATTTTGGATGCGATTAATCACGATTAATCGTTTGACAGCACTATTTTTAACATGTTTTTTTTTTTTATATGTTAAAAAAATTAACTTTTCACAGGTGTCTGTATTTAATATATCCTAGAATTACATTCATTTGGACATGCACATTTATAAATGTTTCATTTCTGATTCAAACATGCATATGCCAGGTGTCTTATTTGGATTTCTAGAAAACAGCCAAAATATTGCCTTATCTGGTTATGCTAATCAGGTTCATGTGTTTACATGGTGTTTACATAATCCAAATCTGACCATATACTGATTAATATCAGAATATGTATGTGCATGCAAATGCAGTCACACAGTCTCCCACACTTTCTCTCTGCCTTCTGAATCTCAATCCTATACACATACACACACACACACACACACACACACAGTACAAACACACACACACAACCATAAAAGAGAACAAAAGTTTCCGGCCACAGAACACTCCACAGTGTTCTGTGTCTCACAGCGCTGTGCGCAGTATCGCTTCCATTAGTTGACTCTCGCGGGCCTGAACAGAGCAGCACAGCCTGTAGCCCTGAAGAGAGCAGGCAGATCGAACTGAAAGTATTGCATGTGCAATCATGAAAATGTCTTTATGGCAAGCAGAGAGCGAAAGACAGACACCTACCAACACGCCTAGCCAGAAACAGACATCGCATAAGACTCCATCTAGAGAAGTTATGAATTCTCGACATCTAACTGATGATGGTGTGTGACTGTGAGAGTGGGTCACAGGGGATTACTGAGAGACGGGAGCCGGACTGCTGGGGATTGAGAGAGTGAGAACTGCATTGTCAAGAAGAGCGAAGTGTCAGTAATCAACAGCCTCCTGCACACGCACACAAACGGCCGCGTGAGCTCGTGCGCACATCCATACATCTCTCTGGATGCTCCCTTTCCCATAAGCTGACGATGGGAAATATAATCTTCACAGAGAAATGCAATCTACTTGGCCTCGTCTTCTCATACTCACACACACACAACCAACTTCCGCCCCTAAGAGCAATACTGTTTCTGTCTATTCATGTGTACTGTCCGCAGATCATAATGACTAGATCTTTACTGCTTTGATTCAATGCAGCAGCAGCAGGGTCATTTCATCCTGACATATGCTGTTTCTTTCACGCACAGACAAGTAATGCTCTTATCCATTCTCTATCTAGTGATTTCAATGGTCAAACACAGATAACACAAACACATTCATTCCATTTACAGGTCACCAAAGCAGGTAATTAGGGCTTTGCTGAGACTTCTCCTGTGTTGGATAATAACTGTGTGAGCGTAAAAAGCAAGATTAAAGAAATAGTTCCCCCCAAAAATTTACATTTTGCTGTTAGTTACTCACTCTCATGTCGTGCTGACCTTGAATGACATTGTAATCTGTGGAATCTTAAATAAGGAGATATTTTGAATAATTTTCTGGTATATATTAAAATCCAGAAATTCGGAAATTCTCCACTCCCTATTCATTGTAATTGTCCCTCTTTTCCATGCAATTACAATGAATAGGCTGTGGAGAATTTCAGTATGTATACACTCTTAAAAATAAAGGTGCTTCACGATGCCATAGAAGAACCTTTTTGTCTAAATGGTTCCATAAAGAACCTTTAACATCTGAAGAACCTTTCTGTTTCACAAAAGGTTCTTTGTGGCGAAATAAGGTTCTTCAGATTACAAAAAGGTAAGAAAGAGATGGTTCTTTAAAGAACCTTTGACTGAATGGTTCTTTGTGGAACCAAAAATGGTTCTTCTATGGCATCGCTTGAAGAACCTTTTGAAGCACCTTTATTTTTAAGAGTGTAGCTTAAATAATCATACCTTCAGAACAAATATAGTGCTTACATACTATATTGCGAATAATTCATACGAAGCACTTTTATGGTGCTCTTGTGTTTCAAGCTCTAAAGCTCTGGTCTTTGTTTACTGTAATCACATGGGAAAGAACAAGAAAAAAAAAAAACACCAAAATACATTGTACTGAAGTATTTTAAAGCAAAAAGCAATGCACTCTCATGGCCATTTATGTTTCGTTCATATGGCTAATTTGTATGCATTTGTACAATCTCATTCATATGATTAATAAAAACAGCATGTTTCTGTACGAATCACATATGAATTTACACAAAATCACCATCTTATTCAATAGTTACATCTCATGATATAGGTTGGTAAAAACAATGTTAAATAGACTTGTGAAATTGAGAGATGGATAAGTGATATTCTCCTTAAAGTAACTTTGATTCACAAACTTCGGAAAGTAATTTTCTGTATCTTGACTTGAGAGCTTAAACTGAAACCAATTTCTGAAAACTATTACCTATTACTAACTATTACCTATTACTATTATTTGTTCAAGTTGTTCCTCAAGTTGTTCTAAACCTGCATCAGTTTCTTTCTCCTGCTGAACAGAAAAGATGGTATTGTGAAAAATGTTGTTAAACAATTGCAGGTAGCCATTGACTCCATAGTATTTTTTTTTTCTCCAAATCAATGGCTACAGGTTTGGAACAACTTGCAGGTGAGTAAATTATAACAGAATTTCATTTGGAGGTGAACTGTTTCTTTAAATTCAGTCACTGATCTTATAGACTGTTGTGTTCTCAGTTTGATTGATTTCGTGTCTTAATAAATTAGATAAAATATTATTATTTGAAAAGGGATATATCTGAAATTATTTCACTAATTAAAAACTGTCAATTTGCTAAAATAATATTCCAGATATTTTTCATTTCTCTAATCAAAATGTGTTAAATAAAACAGTCCTGGGAAAATTTCACTGGTAAAAATCGTTTTTTCTTTTCCTCAATATCACTTTTCCTTCTGCTAATAATAATAATAATAATAATAGTAAGCATACAAAAAAATATGTTATTAACTGCTTGTTGATCATCTAAGAAAAATTGTGTTCAGTTTACCTTTAACCATGAATTTATGTAAATATGAAACAGAACATAAATGTATGGCTCTATTACTAAAACTAAGTAATACAGTATCTGCCTTGTGAAAAAGAAGTGTGCTTGATTGTATTAAATTAACTGAATCTTAAAGTATAATTTTAAAAATATACTTGAGTATACATTCATGGCTACATTTTTTAACACACAAATACCCTTTAAAAAGTGCACTTTGTAATAAAAGTTATTTTTTGGGGGGGGGGGGTATTATGCTAATATAAACATACAAAAATATTTTAATAACTGCTTGTTGATCATCTAAGGAAAATGGTGTTTAATTTACCTTTAACCATGAATTTGTGTAAATATCAAGCAGAACATGAATTTTACGTTGGATTAAAGATGGAGAAGGGATTTTCCATCACATTTCAAAAGTCCGCCACACACCACTGCTGCAAAGCGATTGTGTTTTCTGTGGGAAGGGACCAGAAACAAAACCGATTAAATAACCTTACAATAAAAAATTAAAAAAAATAGATTTGGGCAAAGACCATTCGGGCCAGTCCAGCTCCTGAAGCGTCAGGTTACATCTACCAATCCATTTTTAGCTGCTCTTGAGAGACACAGAGAGTTCTGTCAGCGCCATCAAACGCCAAAACCACCCTGGTGTTTATTATTAATGAAAACCTGTCTGTCTCTGCTGTGTCTATAGTGTGACTGACCGACTTTGTTCTCTCAGATCTACAATAGGTACGTATAACATCAGGGTGCCTCCAATCATAACCGACCACTTTTGAGTTCCCATGGCTACCAGACTATTCCACCATCAAAGACCCATCACACATTATGAGCATGTTCTCATTCTCTCAGTCTGTGTGTGGTCACCGCTTTCTTTAATTACAAAAGCTCCATTTGAAGTAATTTGGATGTTTAATTAGTGATAATTTTGATCTTGGCAGGCGTCCTTTTGAATGTCTGTTGGTACCCGCTAATGAGGGAAAGGTAAAAGAGCAGGACACGTCTTAGCGCATTAGTTGAGAGTTTTTTTGTTTTGTTTTTCTGTAGCGTCCATACATAAGTACAACTGCACTAACACACATGAGCACCTTCTTGGCTTTGATGTCTACTGTACACAACAATCAAGCCACATCACAGAGAATGAAGTAAACCCAAATGAGCACTGGCTGAAAGAAAATAAAGTATTCATAGTAAATTATAAAAAAGAATGAGGACTAAATCAAAAGGTAAAAGGAAGTGAATAATACAATCGAAGACTGAGAGGAGTGGAAAGTGTTGGATGAATTCAGAGGTAAAAAGTTGAACAGGTTGAAGATCATCTGCAATCATACAGCAGAAACTTGTATTTAATACAGGTGCACAGCAGAATGATAACTGAAACATCTCATACTCTTGAGTCCTAAAGTATCAAGGCAATTTAAGTATAGACAATGGTTGAAGTGATAGCTTTAGGCCTGTTTCATGTCACAAACATAACTAGACTCATGTAGCTGTGGCTCTACAACTAAAACTAAGTAATATCTCCCTTGTGAAAAAGAAGTGTGCTTGAATGTATTGAATGAATCAAATCTTAAAGTATAATTTTTTTTTAAAACTGTACTTGCAGATAATTAAATATTAATTAAAGGTCACTCAAGTGTACTTAAAGTAAGTACATGTTCATGGCTACGTTTCTTAACACATAAGCACCCTTTGAAAATTGTACTTTGTAATAAAGGACTTTGTAAAAAAAAAAAAAAAAAACTTGCTTAAAGAAGTATATTGATGTGCTGACAAACATACTGAAGCCCAAGTAAAGCTATTGATTATTTTAAGAGTTTTATTTGTAGTTAGTATATTTAAATGTACTAAAATGCAGCTTCAGCAGTACAAATGTGTAATTACACAAATATTTAAAGACATGACATACAAGTTTCAATAGAAATTACATTTTAGTTTTCCATAAACAACTGTCAGTATATTTCATAGACAATAGAAGTAATGGTAACACTTTACTTTTAAAGTGTTTTATTACGTAATAAACACTCTTTATGGTGAAATATGATGAAATGTACTTCTTTTTCACAAGGGTTGGGTTACTTCGTTGAGTAGTTCCTTTAATATTGGCCATAAATTGTTGATTGACAGAAAATCTAATTTGCATGAGGAAGGTGAACCACTTTTACATCCAATTAGTAATGAATCTTTACAAAACAGAACCGGAACTCCAAAGTGTAGCTTTAAAATATATGTCATCTGGATTCAGTCAGATTTACTGCATAGAATGTGTTTGTGTGTAAGTCACTATATGTGCAATTCCCATCAAGCCCAACAGATGTCTTTTTCTTTTCACTCCAGTATTTTATGTTGCTTAAAGGGGTCATATGATGCGATTTCAAGTTTTCCTTTCTCTTTGGAGTGTTACAAGCTGATTGTGCATAGATAAGATCCCTGAAGTTGCAAAGACTAAAGTCTCAAAACCAAAGAGATATACTTTATCAAAGTTAAGACTCTGCCACGCCCCCCTAAAACGGCTCGTTTTAACACGCCCCCACATATCTACCTCACTATGTGGAAATATTTGCATAATGCCACCCAAATGTGCACGCAAAGAAAGAAGGCGTGGTTTCAGTAACCGCAGTTAGTGTTGAAGCAGCCATGTCAGGGAGACGCTGTGTGTTTCTAGGCGAAAGCAAAAGCACTTTATTTGGCCTTCCGAAAGTAGATGCATTATGGTAAGGGCCGTTACATTTCCGACGAGTGCTTGCGGTGTTCGGCCAATCACAATGCACTGGGTCAGCTGGCCAATCAGAGCAGACTGCACTTGTCGGAAAACCACGTTCATATTCGCGATTAGAACTGTTGCCTTCACAACTAATTGAAATTAATCATTTTAAATCGAAGTACTAAAATCACACATACCAACATTATTAGAACAAACTAAAATTAAAATGCAAACTGAAAATTACAAAATAAAAGCTAATTTAAAATATTAACAAATATTATAATAGTATGGAAATAATACTAAAATAAAACTGTAGTGTGTCCTTGAAAGTGCAGTTCATAAATTCCCCTTCATAACCACACTAAAAAAATTGATTTTCACTCAGAAATTGCTAGTAAATTAAAAATAAATAAATAAATTACACAGAAACTGCAAGTAACATTGAATTAAATGTGAAATTAAGTAGAAAGGCTGAAATTATTATTTTGTGTGTGTGTGTGTGTGTGTGTGTGTGTGTGTGTGTGTGTGTGTGTGTGTGTGTGTGTGTGT
>NW_015536800.1:3672652-3690578 GCF_001515605.1 Sinocyclocheilus anshuiensis | reverse complement strand
TGTGTGTGTGTGTCAATAATCTTTAATTTGCCATTTTCGGCCAATAATTGTTGGCGACCAAAATTTCGGTGCATTCGTAACATTTTTTTAAAACAAATCACCAAATAATATCATACCATAGCATGTTTGACACAAACAGATCCTTGTGGATAAAATCAGGTCCCATCCTTCATGATTTCCAACATAATATTATGTAAATATGTTGCATTACTAAAGCTAAATACATTATATTAAATACCATTTCATGTCTTTAAAGGAATCAGAATGAGTTTCCAGCAAAAACAAAACCTGGTTTAACATTAGCATGCTAACCCAGATCAGCTCACTGGTGTTTTGTTGTTGTTGTTTTGGCTCTGTTCTTCTGCAGGCTGGCAGAGCTGACAAGGGATTTCCTCACACCATGTCAGATCCACAGCTGCTATCCAAGAATGTCCTTTCATCCATAACCATAAAGGTTCCATAGGGTAGCAGTCTCATCTTCTTAAAGCTTCCCTCATCCTTCCCTTCTCCTCTTTCACTCTTCTCCGCTTTTCTGCCGTGCTCTCTAAGAAAGCAAGGAAACCACGCTTTTTTTTAAGACAACATGGCTGCCATCTGCACAAAACCAAATGTTGAGGAATATGCGAATGCTGAGTCATAACCAGGAAGCGGTTTATAATTAACTGTCACACAGCTCCAAGGGAAGGGATTCTCTCACTGGGAGCCTGTGGAGCCGCGGTGCGATCACGCGGTGTATTGTCTGCGTAATGAGGCCGTGTGCCGTAAACAATCCAGGGTTAGCTGAAGGTTTTAGCTCAGGTATCTGCTGTGTGTGTGTGTGTGTGTGTGTGTGTGTGTGTGTGTGTGTGTGTGTGGAAAAGTGTAAACAGTGCTGTTTGGCTCTTGTCATTTTATGGTCACTTTCCCATGAGCACACAGTGCGAATACAAACTAAACACAGATCCCGTCCTGTCCCTGCAGATCACACGCACACACTCAAACACAGTCCGAACGTAAATACTCACACATAAGCTACAATGCCCTTCCTGAACTTTTTTCAAACGCACACACATAAGCAAAGATAGCCTTGGTCACACGGTCCTTGCAATGCTGGCTGGTTTCTGGGGATTTTGCAAGGATTATAGCAGAAAGTACACAGCTGATAATAACACACAAACACACGCACACACACATAAATAGAAAGTGCTTAGCTGATAAAGGTCCCCCAGCCCAGTTGTTTATGCCACAGGCTGTGCATTGCTCTGTATTTTTTCCTTGGCTTCTTTTAAGAGTTCGCAAAGAACTTTTGACTTTCCTCTCCGTGAGCCTTACAGGTTGGATCACATAAAACAGAGGCCTATGATCAGGTCCTTTTTACTGGGGCATGAGCACCAGTGAAATAAAGCTGTGCTCTAGTTAAATAGTACTGCAAAATCTTTGTCTGATTATGAACAGAGTATACGGACTAGAGGTCGACTGATAGGCCTACTGATTATTTTTTGATTGCAGAAGCCGATATAAAGCCAATATATATGATATCTGATATGATTTGATTTAAAGATTAAAAAAAACATTCCTAATAACTGCTGAATTTAAATGTATATTTATTTTACATGGCATTTATTAAATTAGAATTTAATAGATAGAATATAAATAAAATAAATACATATATAAAACATTTGAACAAATGAAAATAAAATAAAATAATAACATTAAAATAATAAAATAAAATAAAATAAAATAAAATAAAAACTTTCAGTATTCTGGTAAGTCTTTATACACTGGTACTCAAATAAATATTTATGGAATCAAATAAATATTTTCTCAAATAAAGCCTAGGTAATGCAAATTTTACATACAATAAATATGACATGTAAAGTCCTGCTTCCAAAACATTGGCCAAAAAGGAAAAACTTAGCCAATATAATACCCAAATATCGGTCGATATAATGGTTGACCACTAACACATTTCCTGTAATAATATTTAAGGAATCATGTTATGTGTGTTTTACATCAGCTGTTTAGTATCATAACTAGCAATGCCAAATCCATGGAGGAAACACTCGGGTTTTCAAAAAAAGTGATCGGACAGTTCAGTCACACGCTGAATTGTTTGCGGCATATTCTTACAATGAAATTGTAACTGGATATGAGACAGAAAACCAAAACAGCACTGCACAAAGTGGATATTTACCTACAATCCATTGTAGAAAACAAAACTCGTCTTGTCTTCTATTGTTTCTACTATTTTGCTCAAACAGTTTGTAAAGGACTCTGTACTAACAATATTTTTAAAAAGTATCAAAATATGCAGACACTTTTTCAATGCTGATGAAAAAAAATCTAGAAACTCTTCTGCCAATGATTATGATGTTTCACACTTCTTCAGTCTGAGGGTTTCATGCATGCCAAGGAAGTTTTATGGATTTCATTTTTATTCTCCTGAAACTCTCTCACTACCTAGCGTCATTCCAAAACATAATGAGCTACCTTACCATGCTGTCTACTGTCATCCTAAGTATTCTAACTGAAATTAAACCTCATAAGTGACTGATTTTGAGCGCTCTACATAGGCAGCAACTCTGTTCATCACAAAAATAGCATTTCTCACTGAGATGTTGAAAAGTTGAATTGATTTCAATTATGTTTGACGTTAGCATGTCGCTAAGCTAACAGTGAAATAAGAGACAGTATAAGAGGTGGAGTGATTGTAGAAAAGTGAATGGGAGAAACTGCACCAGATTTAAATGAGAAAATCTAAAGGATTTTTTTCATTTATTTATTAAAATTTCGATAGATATTGCCATAATAACATTATTGTAAATACGTTTGACGATGAAAATTGTATGAAAATCTGCCCAGGGGCTGCCAAAGTGGCCGCCAAATAATCTGACCAGCCTTAATATACATAAAAATACATAACACACACAAATATTGATTAAAATAATTCATTTAGATTAAATTTTACTATTTTATGGACACATTTTAGTACTGAATATTATATTCATCCATCTATGAGTTTGGTGAAAACAGCGAAAGGGCAATTTATATTATATTTCTCTATATGAAGCATAGAATTATTCAAGCCACCAAAATACAAAGATACTACTGAAAATGATACAGAATCTCCCAGACTAGAGTGAAATACATACACAATGCACTGGGACGAATTTAAAGGAAAACTATGTGAGTGGCACTATGTGACACAGCAGGATTTTTTAGCATCCTCCGCAGTCGTAGCTGTGTCGCGCCGACAGACGTTCATAGAGAACAATATGTTCAAATTTTAAAGACATGCTGTGGCACAGTCCTGCGCTTCTTGTCTAGTGTGCAACCCCCTTTAAAATGCAGTCTAGGTAGATAGCTCCTTCACACACTCATATATGACCTCCATATCCTCTATATCTATGTAAATGTTTGACTGACAGCAAAATAACAACATATGGCTACCTGCAAGAGACAGTTCATTACCAACTATATGCAATCATTGAAGGACTGTATGTATAATCACAACAAACCAAGTTTTTCCTTGAATAGGCTAGTCGTGTGAGGTGGCCAGGCTGGAATTGGAAGATAACGGGCCAGGTATATGGCTGAGGGTATGTATTCAGTGCACACCACATTGCCAGAACAGAACTCAACTTCAGCTTCACACTCTCAGAATGAGGAAACTGTGTGCAGAAATGTGTATAGAATAAGCCATTGTATGTGGAGCGAGATGTGTGAGAGTGTGTGAGGAGGTGCTGAGGGTTTACTTAAAGAAGGTGAGAGGAAATAAGAGGTGAGGAAAGCACCTTTAACATATTGACAAGTTTGGGCCTACATGCGTGAGAGAAAAAGGGAGAGATTCAAGGGTAAATTCACAAAAACAGTATCACTGGGCTATTGCATGCAAACCCTTTGTTTCATTTGATATCTAGCCCAACCATGCACTTAAATGTACTGGAAAAAAGCTTTTGGATTACTGACATTCTATTTTAGTGTAAACACACTTCATTGTCTGCAAAACTACTGCTCTGTGGAAGAAAAAAAAAAGATGTGATTTCTGCACTTATAGTACGCTACTGTAAAGTTTGGGATTGGTAAGAAGTCTCTTATGCTCAACAAGGATGCATTTATTTGATAAAAAAAATTCACTAAAACTATAATAACTGCATTTGTTAACCAATTATTTTCTTTTTAAAATGTATTTTAAATAGTGCTGTCAAACGATTAATCGTATCCAAAATAAAAGTTTTTGTTTCCGTAATATATGTACAGTATGTATACTGTGTTTATGTATAACTTTTATTTTGGATGCGATTAATCGTTTGACAGCACTAACATGTATTTCTGTGATGTAAAACTAAATTTTCAGCAACCATTACTTCAGTCTTCATTGTCACATAATTCTTCAGAAATCATTCTAATATGCTGATTTGAGTCTCAAGAAACTTTTCTGATTGCAGTGCTAAAAATCAGTCATGCTGCTTAATATTTTTGTGGAAACCATGATGCATTTTTTTCTAGGATTCTTTGATTAATATAAAGTTCAAAAGAACAGAGTTTATTTAAAATAGAATATTTTAAAATATTATTTTTCTGTGACGGTGTAGGATTCTTTACAGTCACTTTTGATCAATTTAATGAATCCTTTTTATGAATCCTAGTAGCTCTTAGCTCTTTTAGGTTTGTCCAACTGGTCTGTTTAGCTAGGTGACCAACCTGACCACCTAAAAAGTGTGTAAAAGTGCCTTGACCAGCCTTGGAAAACATAAGACCAGCAAACCAGCTCAGGCTGGTTTCCGATTCACCTGATTTGCATAATTCCTTTGGCGAACTGTGTGCAAATAAAAGACGCAATGAGCTGGCACAATGTAAATTCCTCCCTCAATATCCGTACATAATTACAACTCATAATCATGATTCATAATATTTCATGTAAAGATATTTATATGATTATCAAATATTGCCTTTTCTGCCTCGGAAACAACTTTTCTACTGACATAACCAAATTTGATTAGGTGGAGAAAAATTATATTAACCAATATTTCATAGCTTAACATGTTTAATCCAATAAAATCCTGATGGCGGATACAACCAAGTCCAATCCAACATATTTTCCCACTGACTATTCAGTTTCCCTCGGAAATACATCACGGCACAGAAGTTAAATGCACTTTGAATGCAGTTGTGTGCTGTTTTTAAGCACAACGACAGTGGAGAATGACAGGACAAATTGTATGTTAGTTAAATGGTTGTGTTTAAGAGTGTTCATTTGTATCAGTGTGCGAGTGAATAGTCATTAGACTGAAATCACAGCTATCAAAGTTCTTGCCCTACCTCATCACTTACTTTTAGAATGAGTATAATCAAGAAAGAGCAAAGGTCTCTCCGCTCACATTCTTAACAATGACCTTTCTGAAGAGAGACGGCAGTTTGTGTCTCGTCCAAAGAAGTCTATAATACCTGGAAAAGCCTATACTCTACACTGTGGGTTACGGTGTTGTTGTATTACTGTTTTGTGCAAATTTGGTTATCAGCGTCATGAGGGGCAGATGCCCTGGCTAATATTTTATCATAGACAGCAGATTGTATACTTCCATACTTTATAGTAGGCGAAAAAACAGTATGTGAACAGAATAATATGTCCAAATTCACAGTATTCGTAAAATCGTAGGCAGATGACCTACTATTTCCAGTGAAATGATGAAGTGTGCATCTAACGGACACTTTGTTATCCCATGAGGCCATGGGAGAGGATTTGTGAATGGCAGTTAAGCGAAGCAACTGATGCTGTAAGTTACATGACAATGACAACATGAGGGATGTAAATTACATTGATATAGAACATATTTTTCAACAGTCGCCAAGTAAATACTTTTTCCAAAGAAGTACCTACTAGAGATTATGCAACATCAGACTCAGCCACTGTGTGCGTAACTTTACTCGCCAGGCGGAACAATGACAAGTCAGTTAATAAAACTGAGTTGTGTATCTACTAGTATGTGTATGTGTTTGTGAGGCAATACACAAATCAAAAGTACTTGTTTCTGAAACATTCAGATTTTATCATCATCAAAAGAGACCAAAAATCAAACGGAACCCTTCCATAATAAAATGCTACTTGTATAATATAAAATGTATTCTTGAAAAGGACAGCAGAGACTTTTTTGTATGGCTTTTCACCACCCATTACAAAGAGAGACAGACTCTAATGACTCCACTGAGTCACCAATGTTTCTTGCAATTAAACAGTCTGGTTGCTTTTGAATACTACAAACAATTGGATTGAGAAGACATCAGAGATTGTGACGTGCAACTCTACTCATAAGCAATAGAGGTTTGACTTGGACTCCAAATTAGAGACTTAAACTCTTTATGTCTACAAGGAGAATATTTTGTCTGAACATCACATCACTGTTTAGATAAAAGGCAGTCTCTCATGCATACTTTATCACTGTTTTTTTTTTTCCTTTGAGGATGTGTATGTCTGTGGAAATGCCGCCAGATGAGGCATGCTAGAAATACAGGATCATTTGATGATGTTAAGTGTAGGTGTAGATAGAGCCAGCCACACGTCATATACTGGAGGAAACAAATTCCAGTTACCATAGTTACCAATTCATTCATTCTGGTTAAACAAAGAAATATTGCCTTTTTTGAAAAAAAGGTTGTTGAGTGTTTAGGTTTTTTTTTGTTTGTTTGTTTTTTTTATGTGATTAAGCTCTGGTTAATAAACTAATTAATTTATTTTAAAAGTGCATGGAATAATAAAAAATAATAATAATTTGATAATAGTAATTAATAATAATTTAATGAATAATAAGGTTACACTTTATTTTAAGGTGTCATTGTTACAGTGTAATCATACATTTTAGTAATATTACATGGACTTACTCTATGGTTAGGTTTAGGATTAGGGTTTGGCTTAGGGTTACTTGCATGTAATTATGCATAATTTATTGTTATTATAATAGTAAGTGCATGTAACGTGTAACAAGAACACCTTAAAATAAAGTGTTACCAATAATAATTTTAAAATTATTTAGTTAGTTAGTTAGTTAGTTTTAGTTAGTAAAGTAAAACCTTGTATATTTTCTTTCTTATCTCTTTCCGCTTCAGGAAAAAAAATTAAGTAATATACTCAAGTATAACTGTCCTGCATCTACATCTTAAATTGACCTGCAAAATGGCCTTGAAAGACTTTAAACTATACACTGAAATTTTGCTTGATTTGTGATTTGAATTAATCATTCAGACAGGTTTTGTGAACATGATCGATTAATCACTGAAAAGATTTAAACTGTGCGTTGCTACTTCTGTCATGATCATGCAGAGGAGTGCTGGAATGAATAATAAGGTTTTAAATGGAAAATGATTGAACTTTCATCTTTTTCTAACACAAAAAGAATGACTTCATAAAGACTTTTTATAATTTTGGAGTTGACTTCCATTGTCCATTCATTTTTATTATTCTAAAAATGGCCAAGGTATTCTTCATATGATATTCAAATGATAAATTATCATTTTGTGTTTTAAGTAAAAGTCTTAAAGCTTTGGAACAACATGAAGGTGAGTAAATGATGAAATAATTTAAATATTTGGGTAAATTATTCTTTTAAGTGAGCAAGGGGGGGTGGGATGTTAATATTTTTTTTTTTAAATGTTAAGAGACAAAGAGAGAGAGAGATGGAGGAGGCTTTGACACTGCAGTCTATCAATTTAATGTGGTGCCAGCAGGAGTTTCACATCTGTTAGGGATGAGGCCATGGTCTCTCTCTGTATCTCTCTGTCTCTGTCTGTTTCCCTCTCTCCATCCCTCTCTAAGTCCGTCCTCCCTCTCCTTGACAAGAGCAGGACTCATTATGCTTCTATTAGGACAGAGGTGCATGTGTGTGTTTGTGTGACTGCTTTCGCGATGACATCGCTGATCCAAAATGTCATTTTCCAGCAGGAGGTGACTGGCTACTGTTTTCCTCTAGCTGTTCGTGTCCTCTTTGCCTTTCTCGTGTTCCCTCTATATTTTACGCTGCCGAATAATATTGTGACAAGCTGATCTTTTGCCCCTGAGAGAGCCAATGCAAAATATGTGTGTGAAAGATACATCGAAAGCAACAAAAAAGGTAGAGATAGAAATGGTTTGCTGGTCCAAAAAATGACAATTCTGGCATCATTTGCTCAACCTCATGCCATTCAACTTGTATGGCTTTTTTTGCAGAAGACAAAATAATATGATGTTTATGGTGACCAAAACATCCAAGGTTCAATAAGGACACAAAGGTAGCGTGAAATTAAACTCGACTGTTATATTCCAAGTCTTCTAAAATGGCACAATCAGTTTGTCTTTATTTATTAAGCCTTTATCCACTCACTGCATGCATTCAAAAACTACATAAAAAATGGCAATTCTCTGGTCATAGTGCCAAATGCTAGATTTTAGAGGGGTTTAGGGGATGCTTTCAAGGATTAACTTGACCTTGAGCTTCCGTGTCCTCAAAATACCTATTCAAATGTAGATGTCATGGCATTTAATGAGGAAAAGAGTATTCCACAACAGACCAACAACTCATTCTTGTGGTCTAATTTATTCCCAATAAATAAAATCAATAGATTTCTTATTTAATATGACATGTGTCACATTACAGAAGTAAAATGGGTCACATTGTAAAATCACTTTTGCAACAGATATGGAATTGTGTGTGCGATAATGGCTTTTGAATACCTCTTTCCTCTTTGCTTCACTATTACTCATTTCTCTGTATCTCCCTTTCTTCCTCTATCATTCTCACCCTTTAGACAGAGCTCTAGGGGACCTTCAGACCGAATAAAAAGGTGACAAGACATCATCATTTTTCAGACGGGTTTGAGAGAAGACAGGATCAGGAAGAGAACAGCCTCTTACTTTAGTCCATAGAGAGATCACTGAGACCTTTATCCAGTCACTCTCTCTCAGTTTGTGAAAGGTCAAATCCATGCCCACTACACAGAAAATGTCTAGAACAGAAGAAGTTGAAACTCTCAATCACAAGATGCCCCAAACCTCTTAAAGCCAGGCTCTCTTGTCTCCACAAGAGACACAGTGACACATTTCTATGTTTCACGCTCCGCAGAGAAAAAAAAGAATACCGGCTCTGCTTTTCTTTATTTTTATTTTTTTCTCAGCTGCTCATGGTGGGAAGATGAAAGCCCAGAGATCAAACACTTCATGTATTTGATAGAAGGAATGTGAGGAGGAGAAAAAAACGGCACCTTTACCATTCTTTCTTTTTTCGTCCTGCTTTCCTGTCCAATCCTTGGTACATGAAACGCCTCACTTGCCTCCCAACGAGTAAGCAGAGCTTCAGTACCATGGACAGCGACTCGACGGGACTTGAATGATTGAAAGGGTAAAACCAGACTGACAGCTGGTGCTGAATCAGGAGGTCTATAGCTGGGGCCATGAAAGGCTTGTCAGGTAAGTAGTCACTTAGCAAACGTTTTATCCAAAGCTGTTTACAGTACAAGGATAACAATCTCAGACTCAGGGCATTTTTATACCTGGCTCGTTTAGAGGGTTTTTAAGGGATCGCCTTAACAAAGTGGTCTCAGCCCGACTGAAAACAAACTATGGAGCAGTTCGCTTGTGGTGAGAAAGAAATCCAACCTGATGGACCAATGAACCAAGCTGTATCATAATTTATAATGGGAAATTAGTTGCATAAAAAGCAGCATTGTCTGCAAAAATGCTGTCCAACCAAAGCATTGAGTCCCACTCTAATTGATAAATTATCAAATACATTGAAACAACTTGAGTCCCTGGGTCACTTAGAATATAAGGCCACAGGTTGCCTTTCAGTCCAGATTTTCATCCGTTATGTTAAAGGTTGTTATGTTACAATGTTAAAGTTAAATGTCTTGTGAGTAACCCAACTGTAACTCTCTCTAACCTAAAACTTAACAGTAGTACAAGTTAAGCTCAGTTGACAGCATTTGTGGCATTATGTTGATTAGCATAATAAATAAATAAATAAAAACACAAACACTTTAGGTCACACAGCTTTGCTGCCAAAAAAACCCAAAAAAACTTCATGTCCTGAAGGCAGCAGACATTCTCGGTCTGGGAGGGCAAACAGCATGCCTATCATTCACTTTCCTACATCCTACTGAGAAATAGCGTTTGACATTTTGGGGGCAGTTGATAGAGTGATAAAAGGAACAAGAGAATGAGAGAGATCTTTGATTATAGGATGTGTATTTAGTGGTCCAGGAGTTTTTGTGAGACCAGATGGTCCGTACAGAATCAAGGCTAGCAAAAAAACACACGCATACACACACGCACATGCACACAATGCAGGGTAATTTATAATGAGAGACTATCACTGTTCTCATGATAATTATCCCCCATAATCCTATTCTAATGTGACTCTAGAAAAGAACATATGGCATATTAATCAAACGCCAGTTAAACCGACAGTGTCATACAAGTACAAGAGCTGAAGGTCAGCTACCAAGGGCTGAACACCCAATATTAATTCTGTTTCAAAAAATGAGATTTTCTGCCTTCACCAGTATCAAGTTCAGATAGTGATCCAGCCAAGGGCATTTTATCTGAGGAGGTCAGGGAGGTTGTGCTGTAGTATGTAAACCTACCTCTCTTTTTAACAATATTTGAGACTGATGCTCAGTCGGATATCATCAATTCTGGTCACATTAGCATCGAAATGAACCAAAAAGCCTGTCAGGGAGCTGATTTTAATAGCAAGTGCTCTGCTTATTTCAATAAAATTAGCATCCCTGATGTCAAAGAGGCGTTTTATGGTAACAACTTTGCTTGAAGCTGCATCTCTGTAACCATCATTACACTAGTGGTGTTAACTAAGGATTTGATTATTTGATTGTTATTGTTAGAGTAAAAAAAACTTGTAATAATAACAATAATAAGATCAACAGAAAGTAAACACAAATGTAAAAAAAATTGTTTCTGTATTATTATACATTTAAAAAAATACATCCATGTTATTTTTGAAAACTGACACCTAGTGTTGAGTATGCTGGCGTCTTGAAGGAATAGTTAACCCGAAAATTTAAATTTGCTGGCAATATATAACCCTCAGGCCATCCTGAGTTTGAGTTTGTTTCTTCATTGAAATTGATTTGGAGAAATGGAGCATTACATCATTTGCTCACCAATGGATCAACTGTAGTGAATGGGTGCCATCAGAATGAGGTGATCCGCTAATAAAAGCATCACAATAATCCATAAGTAATTGATACGACTTTAGTCAATCTATTAATATCTTGTGAAGTCAAAAGTTGCAGATACGTAAGCAGCAAATCAATCATGAAGACGTTTTAACTTTATACCTTCACTTCTGGAGAAAATAAGACTCCACAGTCCATAATAATGATTTATCCAGTGAAAAAGTCTATCCACTGTTGTTCTCTCACATCAAAATCCACCAACATATTTGTTTAGAACCATTTTTTTTATTTTTGTAAACTGTTTAATCTGTGCATATTTGCTCCTAATTCAGATGAGATTACTTTTTTCACCAGTGAAAGCAATATTATGGTTTAAAGGGGTCCTATTATGCTTTTTCACTTTTTCAACTTTAGTTAGTCTGTAATGTTGCTGTTTGAGCATGAAAAAGATCTGCAAAGTTCAAAGTCCACTTCAAAAGGAGATATTTTATTTAACAGAAATCACTTTTCAAAAACTACAATGAACGACTCGTTTGGACTACAAAGCATATTTTGCCTCTGTATTTCATGGGCTCTAGAGCAAATTTTTATGGGTGAGCCCCCTCTCCCCTGAGCCAAATGATTATGCTATACCATAGACGACCTTAATGGGTCCCTCTCATCACAAGGCCTGGGACAATGCCTTCTCATTTTATTAATCTACCACACGCCACTGGCTCCAGCGCATTTAATTTCAAAATTTGTCATCCATACGTTTTTGGTAGATTAGAGGCAAGAGACAAAAAAAAAACAATGTTGTGCGAAATTATTCTATACACAATAACCAACTGGTTCTTTCACATTTAATGAAGTATGAACATATTCATCTACACGCTGGATCATGTTTTCCGATTGGCCAACTGCACCCTAAAGCACACACAAACATACAGTATCCCAAGCCACACACACATATACAGTACACATACTCCAGAGAGAGAGAGATCTTCTTTATGAGGATGAGTAATGAGTTGACTAGTCAGAAACAAAGCTCTGACCCATGTTGTGAGCAATTAGATTAAAGAAACGCAGCAATTTGCTTTAATTACATGTCCCACACTCCCCCCTCAGGAGCGAAGGAGTGAGAGAATGAGGGAGTGAAACACTCAAGAGGACGAATGACTACACATGCTGTAAAGATAAGCTCAAAATGGCAAGAATGAGATTATAGAGAGAATATAACTGGCTGAAAGCCGTCTGCCTTCAGTTTGACTGGGTGCCATCTAATAATATTAGGAATAATTCAGCCAAAAATGAAAATGTACTCAATTTACTCGCATTCATAAGGATATCTTGACCTCTCTTTTCAAAATGAGGGCTGTCAAACTTTAAATTTAGCGAGTGAGTCATATTGACCCTTCTGTGATATTTGTATGGTGCTTTTCGAGTCCTTTTCCTAAGTGTGACAAAGTTCCTGCATTTTTGGAGAATAGTCATGGCTAGCTAGTTTCTCCACCAATGCATCACACTATGGTAGTTAAGCAGTGAGTCACGTTGTAGTTTGGGAAACACATCCTGTATTGGATGACATAATGTTCATTAAAGGCTGAAGTATTCTTTAACAGATGACCTGAGGTCAATGGTGCCTGTACTTTTCATGAAATGCACAGTGTGCTAAAGATATTACAGCAACAGCCCTATCAATTACAGCTCCTCATGCGGTCTCCTGAAACCCCTTTTGCTATATTCACATATTAAATACACAGACATCTGGGTCATAATCAAATCATCGCCACAGATACCAAGTATGTTATTGGAATGTGAGGACCCCTGGCTGTGGCGTAGTCGTCTTAATAAACAGTAATGTGAATTTTGTATGGCCCCTGACCTTGTAGGGCTTTTCTCTTGGATGCTGAGTGCCGGAAAGAGAGTGTGAAAGAGATGAGGGATATGGGTTATTTCATTAGCAGAGCTTGTCTTATGCTGATGCAGGGCATAATTAGCCACTAACTGTCTACAAGAGCAATCCTTTTTCTCCGACCACCACTCTAATTGCTGGATCCTTTTTTTTTTTCGACCAGCCCACAGTGCCATAGTTAATTACAATTCCTCCCTTTTACCTCTTTATCCAGAACAAATAGATGAGAGACAAAAAGTGAGAAGGAAATAGATAATGATGGGGCCGAAATGGACCTCCTCTTGTTTCAGAGAGAACCCGCGAGATAGAACCAATGGGAGAGTGATATTGAGAAGCTAAATGAACCCTCCCACCATTATTGGTCGGTCATTTGTTATTTGACCTTGACAGCAGCTGTTGAACTCAACTTAGCTGTCCCACAGGCGCTAACATGCTAATGTATCGTCAAAAGGGAGAAGAACATCATAAATGTAATGATTCTAGAGCAGTGGTTCTTAACCACCTTTGTTGAGGCCTCAAATTTCCAAGAGGGCCTCAATATTACTTTAATGATTCAAAATATGGCAAAACAAACATTAAGCCAAAACAACTAAACAAATCAAGATATGTTTTATTTTAATTCACCCCTTCAATATCTGCCCTAGATACTGTAAAATCCAATAGTTTACCTTACTTAGATTTAATTAGTTATCTTTACTTAGTTGTTATACTTACTAGGTTTTATTAAGTTACAGCTACTTTCAAGGCAAATAAAACAATTGACTTACTGTTTAGAGTGACACTTACTTCAAATATTCAAGTAGCCACAAAGTAACCAATGACATTAATAAAGCAGTGAGAGGCAGCAGTGCACTAATATGTTGCTAATGTGCAACACAACAACAGATTTGCAACTACATGTCTACTAACTCTCAGAGTAGACTGTTAGGGTAGGTTTAGGGTTAGTAGAATAAGTTGACAAAGAAAGAGTTAGAAGATATTAAGCAGACCGTCTACTAATACTCTACTAACTGCTAGTTGACATGTAGTTGCAAAGTTACTTACTGTTAATATAATGTCTAAAGTGGACTATTGAAATAAAGTGTTACCCTTTTTTTTTAGAGTGAAGGAAATGTTGTAATATGTTGGTATTCTGGTACATTCCTAATGCGTATTCTTAAAAAATGTGTTCATGTGAATGTAAGACTAACATTTCTTGCTTCAAACTCAAACTCATGAGAAAAAGTAATGACTTACAGTGAGTGTGTGCCTCGGATGTTCATTTAGTAACCGTTTTGACCGATTCGGTGAGTAAGTGAACAGTTTTAGGCTTATGAGTTTGTCTGTGACTCATTTGTGACCCTTTTTGACCAATTAATTCAAATGAATTGGCTCATCTTTTGTTTGCTAATTAGACTTCACTGCAGTGTTGACAACGCAACAGAAAAATGTTTATCTACTGTTCTTCATTGTGTTATTTTCCAGTATTTGTTTTTAACATAACCTCAGCCCTGCCTCTCAATCTGTTGGCTATCAGCCACCCAGGCTCCAACACACAAGGGACGACTGTATGCGTCAGCATTCAAGAGTATTAAATTACCATTCTCGTACCATTTAGATCCCACATCTGTGCACAAGAATGTTAGCGTGTTATTTTTTTGCAGATCAAAGAGGTCAAGCCTACACCCCGCTCCGAGCGATGATGTGTTAATTCCCTCCAACCCACTCCACTCCCACCCACGTCACGCACCAATGCTATGATACATCCATTACTGAGAAACAAAGACAGGAAAGGCAAGAAGGGCTAAAAATGTATACCATATACAGAACATGCATGACATGATTTAGCAAAGTTGCACATATTCCTGGATCAAAGCCCTTGTTTTCCCTGGGTGGGAAAAAAAGACTTTCCCACCCAGGTTGTCAGTTAACAGAATGACCCCCAACCAACCAGTGGTTTATTAGTAATACTGCCTCCAGTTTGGTCTCAAATTAAGTTAGCAAAAAAATATACACACAAAAAAAATAAAATAAAAATCACTGTAAGTTTTCCCATAGAAATGAGTGGGTAGCTATGATTTGTTACAAATAACTGCAAGGAATAATCAACCCGAAATTCACTCATTAAACTAAATATTTCTAAACCATACTTCCAGTATATGAATAGCAACTTGGTATATCCATTGAGAATACTATGAATAGCTATTTTAAATGCAGTTTTTATTACCGAATCTTAATAGATTGTGTCATTATTGTCATTAATTACTCAAATCGTTCCGAACCCATAAGACTTTCATTCATATTTGGAACACAAATTAGAAATTATTGAAGAAATCGTTGAATGAAGTTATTTTTGTTTTCTTTGTACACAAAAAGTATTCTCGTAGGTTCATAACATTACAGTTGAACCACTGCATCACATGGACTATTTTACCGATGTCCTTACTACCTTTCTGGGCCAGTTGTTTCATTTACGTTGCTGTCTATGCAGGGTCAAAAAGCTCTCGGGTTTCATAAAAAGATATCTTAATTTGTGTTCCGTAGATGAATGAAGGTCTTACGGGTTTGAAACGACATGAGGGTGAGTGATTAATGACAGAATTTTCATTGTTTGGGGTGAACCCTTTAATTACCCAACATTACTGCATTACCCTAAACAAGTTCCGGTTTCTTTATTATTGGTCTGACATAGAGAGCCACACTTGAAGACACTGGTACCAACCTGAACCTTACTCTAATCCTAAAATCCAAAGGAAAAATATTAATAAGAAAGTTGCTCCTGCTTAAGCAACAACATAAACTAAACATAAAATCTGATTGGATGATACAGAAATGTTGACCCTAGGAACGTGCTATGTGAAGCTTATATTGATGGCTGCAGTTTAAAAGCACACATGGGTATATTCTAATCGGACAGCTGGACAGATGTGCTGCTAATATTCCTCTCTGTCCAGCAGTGACCATTTCACAGGGCAGGCCACGGTCATGCTGAGACACATCTGGAACAGGACTTGTTCCAACAGTAAGGGTCCAATCTCTCTTATACACACACACTACAGTTATCTCTCTCTCAAACACAAACACACACTAACACACACCAAATGTCAAACTCAATTTCCCTCATTTAGGCTCATCTTCCCTGTCTCATAAGGTCTTTCCCTAAGCATTCAAGATCTTAATTATGGTAATACTTTCACCCACTGGGCAGCTGAGGCAAATATATGACACACACGCACATATACTTGGATACATAAAATGATCAAGGGTTTGTCATCTAGCATTGCATTGTTAGACCCTGCTGGAAGACGCCATAACTACACCATCTGGCAGCAAAAAGCATATTTCTCCATTGACAGCCATTCAAAATTAGCTGTGTACTTTGCCAACATTTAAATCAGAAATATTTCATTATCATATTATAGCAGATGTTTTGCCAGTGCCCAAATGGTTTAGAAAGGATCTTAAAAATGAGAAAGAGGCTTACAGTTGCTCTGTCTGCTGCCTTTCACGTCACAGCTCAGGATGGTTGCTAGTGCAAAACTTTATTAACATTGCCTAGCATCATATTACATTTGGGCATACAAAAAGGGTTGAGGTTTGCTAGCTAGCACTGCATCATTGCATAGTATGCTGGTAGATGCTGTACAGTAACTACTCCATCTGGCAGCGAAAAGTATTATTCTTCATTGACAGCCATTCAAAATTAGATGTGCTTTCTGCCAATATTTAAATCAGAAATATGTCTTTATAATACAGCAGATGTTTTCCAGTGCCCAATCAGTTTAGAACGGATCTTAAAAGTGAGAAAGTAGATTAGAGTTTCTGCATATGCTAGTGTGAAACTAGGTGTGTTTGACTTCATCAGTGGATAGATTTAACCGGTCTTTCTTTAACCGAGAGTTGAAAGCGGAGACGTGAAGTCAGACACTTTCTGCTTCCAGCAGTGACGTTGACAAAGTGTTTGCAAAGTTTATCCTGTCAAAGAAAAACAGTACTAGACAGCGATGTTAGGAGAGTCCCCCCAGAGACTAAAAGAATCAGGAAGCGGGAATTTACTGAGTCTTCCATGAACCGGACCCCTACTTGGCAGCAGAGGACTCTCTAAGGACTGCTGGGACAATTCCACAATACTGATTTTTGGTCTAGAAGGCTTGTATCTGCTGAGACTTACAGTAAGGCTCCTGAATTGGGGAAGCTGTCTGTTTGTGTGCGAGTCAGTGCGTGTGTGTGTGTGTCACTTTAATGGCCTCTCAAGCCATCAGCGAGTTAAAAACAATTTCAGCAAGGACAGGATAGGAGACGAGAGGAGAGGGTGGACAGATATCAGACACTCACGGTACTCTGTGCGGATAGAGTGGTGGATTTCTCTCTCGAGGAGTGTGTACAGCCCCGAGTGCTTCGATGTTGTGTAGCTGACAGAGATAGATAAACAGTACTGTTCTCAAAGGCCCACCATTCCCAGACTCAGTTTAATCAGTAACCGTAGGCAGTGCTTGAAGTGGAAAAAAAGAAGTGCCGGTACTCCACCCCCACCCCCAAAAAAAACATCTTATTCATGAGGTTTGAGGCTTTTTTTAATGTTCATACCTACCCGTCCATACCTACCCTTACCCTAAACTTACCCTTAAATCAATGCAAATATATTTTGGGTAGCACAATCTGATAGGTAGCAAGTTTCGTCGGTACACCGGTACGCACAAAAAAGTGCTGGTATGCTAAAGACTACAAAATTTAAGTACCGGTGCATACCGGCCCACTTCAAGCACAGACCGTAGGCCACAAATTACTTGACAGATACAAGATTCCCAGAGATCTCAAAGATAATTCTGCAAACTTTCTATCTAGGCAAGGCAAGGCAAGTTTATTTATATAGCACATTTCATACACAATGGTAATTCAAAGTGCTTTACA
>NW_015536800.1:3664697-3672581 GCF_001515605.1 Sinocyclocheilus anshuiensis | reverse complement strand
AAAAAAAATAATAATAATTTAATAAAAAAAATCACAACAATAAAACAAGGAATTTAAAACTTTGAAAATGATTTAAACATTGATTTAAGAGGTTTATAATGAATTTAAAACAGTTAAGAATAGGAAATGATTAAAATATAGTGCAATCAGTTCGGACATTGCACAGTGCTCATTCAGTAAATGCACAGCTAAACAGATGAGTTTTGAGTCTGCATTTAAATGTGACTAATGTTTTAGCACATCTGATCTCTTCTGGAAGCTGATTCCAACTGCGGGCGGCATAATAACTAAAAGCGGACTATGGCGGATCTATGAGAACAGATCTTTGTTTTCACTCTTGACTAAATATCTATCACAGAAAACATGTTTAGGTCACATTTTATCACAAAATCAAAATAATCTGTTGTTGTTTTAGCATAAAGGAAGTCTATTTTAAGACCATTAAAGGATAGTTCATCCAAAAATGAAATTCTGTCATTATGTATTCAACTAATGCTTTAGGATTTAATGGCCCTAAGAATAGACTTCATTTTCTTTACGCTAAAAATAATGTTATTTCCTTCTTTTGATTTTGGGTGAAATATAATCCGTTCCATGACAGGTCTTGTGGAATTCACCCTCTTGTTGTTTTTGGATGAGACAGAGACAGATCTCTGCTCTGTCAACTTCTGTATACAACATGGTCTCTAAATGAACCTTGCGTCTGTATGAATTCAGTCAGACGGTATCCCCATTAGGACCAATAAGGTGAACCTGACGTCTCAGGAATTATAATTCAGGAAGGCCACACTGCAAAAGAAAAACTGATGTTCTGACCCCAGGGAGGGCCAATGAGTAAGTGAGGAGAGTGAGATGAGTAAGGTTCATTAGCATAATTACAGCTCTTGGAAAGTTTTGGTTTGATTAATGGTCGACACTCGCGCTCTGACACTGGAAAACCGAGGCACGTAATTTGTTGGGTGTCATAAAGGGATTCTTGGTGTTCGGAATGCAGCATCCAAATCTCTTTCATCTTTTACACACACAGTCTCTCTTACACTATTTTCTCCTAAGCACACACACAAATTTCAAACTCACTTTGAAAAAGTATCCTCAAAAAGTATACATGCAAACACACACATAAAAAAAAAAACATACAGAAACACCCCCATGCATTTTTCATAATTAGAATGTACACAGACTTCACAAGAAAAACAGTCACAATCTATAAACCTAGAAATATTCAAAACAAACATATTTTACAGAGTAATCTACTTACACCATTAGACAAACATAGACAACAAACAAACACATACTTAGACATACTGTGATATCATTTGGACATGAAAGCCACAATTAATGCCATTACACAAGATAAAAACTTCAAACCAAATCAAATCAAGAGCAAAAAGTATTGAATATTTTTTAAATATAGCTGTTATCTGCTTTGTTACTAAGAAGTATGTGTAGTATAAGTTTAGCATTATTCATACCATTAAACATATGACATTTGTTAAAAAGAAATCCAATGTTGTATTACATTTCTTTCAATCTAGATATCCTTTAGTTTATAAATCACAAAATGTACAAATTTCATAGATGTTTTATTACATTTCTTTCAGTCTATAATTCCTGTAGTTTATAAATCAAAATATACAAATTTCATAGATATTTTTTTTTACATTTCTCAGTCTAGAATTCCTGTAGTTTATACGTAAATCACAAAATGTACACATTTCATAGATGTTATTACATTTATTTCAATCTAGAATTTTTGTTGTTTGTAAAGTATAGTCGATGTTTTTTGTTTAACATTTACAAAATTTACAAAAAGTATACAAATGTAATTATGAATAATGGAAATTATGTTCATAAATACAAAGATAAAAAAAATGTAAAACTCTTCACAAACTTTTCTTATTTTTTTACAGGCTCAATAATGCTTCAGTGTGTGGTACTATTGATAGTAGAGCACATCAATGGGGAGTAAGGAGGAGGATATAATAGTGGGCTATGTGACCGTATATTTAGGTTATTATTTTGGATTTGTTCATTACAGTTTAGTTTACATTAATTGACAGTTTAATCAATTTTAGAGATGGTAAAGAGATGGTGACCCTGTTCACAGACAAATTTTGCGGTGTGTGAGATGGAATTGTCAGAATTACAGTCAGGCCTGTGATAATAACATTAAAGGTGCCCATAATCAGGTCATGAGACAGTCATTTGCACATTGATATTTTACAGAACATAAGGCCAATAATTTACCAGTAGTTTATGACTGGATTGTTAAGGCTCTCAGGTCCATTTTTAAAATGCTAAGCACCTAGGGACGTGAGCATGGAGCCTTGTTCTAATGCTCACTTATGCTCATTTCTATCGAAAACTTCACTCAGGACAGCAGTTCCAGTATACTAAAAGAATGTGAATGTGCCCTGTTATTATTATTACAGTTCTTTACTCCAGACATAATCAAACTTTTGCCAAACTTTATTTGTATAGACTATATAGTGGCTAATTTTGCTATTCTTTTCTTCTATATCAGTGGTTCTCAACCAGAAGGCCGGGACCCAGGATTACTTCAAAGTAGCATAATTTAAAAATTATTACTATGATATAGCAATAATAGAAATCTAATCTAAATTAAAAAGTTTAAAAAAAACAATAACCCCTAATAACCACTGCTTCATATGATATTTTGTAGAATATAAAACAAATGCAATACAAGTGGATGGAAACAAGCTCCAAAAGCATATTAGAAAGTATCAACTAGTCCATATGGTTTGTAAATTACATTCAAGTCATATTCCTTTTCGCTCATGTTGTATCTACAGCGTGAATATTCAAATTTCCTTTTGTTTGCCACAGAAGAAAGATGGTAATTCTGGTTTGGAATGATGATGAGTAAATGAAGACAGATATAGAGCAATAATTAATAAAGAAAACAACACTAAAAATAAAAGGATTTTTGAAGTATTATTTGGGGTTACTCAGACTGTCACACTGCAAGAACCCTCAGAAAAATCCTTCAGGCACTGTTTGAATGCGCCTCAAATATCCTACTATGTACTCAAGAACTTCAATATTTTAGTGCCTTGAAACTTTTATTTTTAATTATTATGGAGTTACTGGAGGAACTTCAGAAGCCTGTTTCTGCCTCAGAGCAATCAAAAGATAAATTAAAAAGCTAATTGCTACTTTATTCCACATAATTGTAACTTTATTTCCCACAAGGTGACTGTACATCTCACGATTGCAATATCATTTCATGTAATTGTGAAATGCAACTCATAACATGATGACTTTATATCTCACAATGTGACTATTTCTTATTTTTAAATTACGTTTACTGTTAGATGGAAATGGGCTCCATAAGGAACCACTGGCAGTCTTGAGGGATCTTGTAGCAACTTGTTTTAAGACTAGGTTCCATTTTTTAAGTTCCTTCCTTAAAAGGCAGTTCTCCGAAGTGTTTTGCCAGTGTGACAATCTGGTGACCCACAAACTGTATTTAAAGTGTCTATTCGTTTTGTAGAGTAAACATGAATTGAAAGTGTGACAAAAATGAATTGAAATGCCACTTTTGCTAATCTAAATTATATAGACACTTGAAAAATCTGGTTTGGTTAGCTTTAATTACAACTTAAAGGAAAACATGTTGAAGTGGCATATGGAGAAAGGTAGCTGTCCATTAGAGAGAGAGAGAGTTTTAGCGTTAGAAAGAGACAGAGAAAATAAATAATAGATAAGTGCATCTCTGGCACATTAGAGAAAGTGAGACACCACAGTGACGGGAAGTGTGGAAAAAGAGGTTTAGGCAATTCAATTGAATGCACTTCAAATCTAGTTTTTGATTATATATTTATTTATTTGTTTGTTTTTTATTGCTGTGGGCTCAGCACTAGGGATGGGCGATATGGGCTTTAAAATATATCACGGTATTTCTGGTATTTATTACGATAACGATATCAGTGACGATAATTCAGGGAATCCTGTTTCTTTTAAGAAAAGTATTATCTTTCCTATTTTTACCCAAAATAGGGTGAGCATTAATGAGTTCACACGTAATGTAAAGACTGTTTAATTCATACTGGAAGCCGGAGGGTGCTCTTGCACAGAAACTCCACATATCCATAGCAGAAGAAATACTACTAATGATGCCCCAGGAAGGTATCCAGTTATCGCTGAATAAAACGCACAACAGAGGTAGAGACATTTTAACTAATGAAACTTGAGGAAAATAAACATACGACTGCACAAAATATGTGGTTTATCAGTGTTCTTCAATCTTGGGTATTTTTATAAGGAAAGTATATTTATAATGCAATGTTAATCGACATGGCCTTTATCACTGTATATAATACTATCATTCTGTAATATGAAACCACGTCTGGTCACAAAAAGAAGTATTTCAAGCACTCGACTATGTTATTAAGTTAATTTGGAGAAAAAGCATGTCAATAAATTATATCTTTGTTGGACAACAGTTTTGTAAACAGGCTCATACACATGCAAAACTGTATCGCACATGTGCTACTGTAGTAACGTTACATTCAGACCGATTTTTTGTGCACTGTACAGCCCTAACCAAACCAGTTACAGCTCGAGCTCCTCATTTAGCGATATAGGCTACTCCTCAATTTCACGTCCGCTTTCCGTGATGTCGCTCCGCACTGTCGCACACAGAAATATGTCAACAACTAGACTTTATCGTTATTATCGCAGGAAGACTAATTCTTATCGTGGGGAGAATTTTTACCGTTATATCGCAAACGATAAGATATCGCCCATCCCTACTCAGCACTACAAATAGGCCTGTGACATCCAGTGCATCATAGTCTTCCAGTCTTTGAAATTCAAACTGAATATTAAGAAATATAATGAAAAGTGACAAAAAAGACTCTTTACACACACATCATCGCATATGCTGTTTGCATATGGTGAGTAAATGGCATGTGTTGATGTTTGATGCGTAGGCCGCAGTGATTTATCAAATCCATGACCCATTAGTGTGTGTCACAATCTAGGAAATTATGTGATTATTCTGCTATCCGAATGATGACACGCTCCCAAGAAAACTTTGCCAGATTTGTTCTAGTCTAAAAAGCTATCAGCATGATGTTCATTATTAAAGCCATTTTGCTTTGGACTAGAATCTGGCTGTGATAGCGTGACTAAAATCTTGGTCTGGGAGACTGGCCCAAATGCTGAGTGAATATGGTTTGACTTTTTTGTTTCTTTTACGATTGTGTCATGCTACATTGTACAATCAGACCCCAGTGTGATCTTGGGTAAAAGCTAAGGTAGATGTGTGGCTGTGTGTTCATTTTTTAATGTGATGAACAACACCAGTAGTTATTCTGTTAGGACACCTGTAGAACTGATTCCACAAAATACATCCACCATTCATCCTTGAGACCAAAGGGATAGAAATAACTTAAAAAGTCCCTCAGAAAAATTAAATTATAGTCTGATATTTTGTATCCAATGCAAGACTAAGACATTAGAAACAACTGACAAAAGCATCACCTACAAATATCTTGCTATATGCTCTTCTTGGTTCTTAATTAGATGCTTGCTGTCGGAGTAGAACTGCAAACCCAAATTTCTGTCACTTTTAGAACTACAGCAAGGCTAAGATTCATTGAAACTGATACACTTAACCGATTCTGACCTACGACAAGAGATCTTTTACTATATCTAAAAGTTGTTTCAGAAAGCAAAATCATTAGATGCCTTTTGTAGGATTAGAAATTCAAACCAAAATTGCTGTCACTTTTAGAACTTTGGCAGAGACTACGATTCATTTAAACTGATTCACTGAATCTGATTCTTTCCAATGATGACAGAGATCTTTTACTATCCCTGAAAGTCATTGCAGAAAGTGAAATCATTAGATGTCTGTTGTAGGAGTAGAAATTCAAACCAAAATGTATGTCACTTTTAGAACTTTAGCAGAGACTAAGATTCATTGAAACTGATTCACTGAATCTGATTCTTTCCAGTGATGAAAGAGATCTTTTACTATCCCTGAAAGTTATTGTATAAAGTGAAATCATTAGATGTCTGTTGTAGGAGTAGAACTGCAACACAAAATTTCGACAAAGAATAAGATTCATAAGATTTACTGAAATTGATTCACTGAAACAAATTCTGTCCAACCGCAAAAGCCATCTATTACGATTCCCTAAAGTTATTTCAGACAGCAAAACTGGCAAAAATCTCATATAACTAAAGAGTTCAGCTATTAGATTACATCATTTCTACATTGTGGCTGTTTATCCAATAACCTAGCATAAAACACTCACATAATGGTGCATGAGGTGTTGTTTCAGCAGTGTAAATGGGTTAGTGTACCCATTTCAATGATATAAGCATTTATAGCACCATTGTCCCTGCAATTTACTGTCCGCTGTCAGAGCTTAGCTGGTGAAATGGTAAATATTTTGAACCAGAGAAGAGATTCTGTTCTCTGTCTAGTGGAAATATGTCTCCATTTACGGGATATAAAGCAAGCAATTGAGAGACAGGAAGTCCTGCAGCAAATGTACAGTGTCAGGAAGCTGATCCCTGTGTACTAATTTGATATTTTTAAGCACCTAATAGCAACAGAGTCTAGCAGATTTTTATACTCAGTTTTCAATTATAATGCATCTTCAACTCTACAAAAAAGAGAAAAACATTGCAGCATTATAAGTAGGTTTATAAGTACACATTCTACTATATAGTCATTTGACTACACTAACCTCACCGCAGTGTTATAGAAGAAACAGGTTTGTAGCACAACTCTTCCTCAAACAACCTTTTTTCAACCCATATTGATCCATACTGTTTAAGAATTCAACCCAAGGGCTTCTGGGTAATTAATGCTGGCTTTAAAGCAAACATCATCGTTCTTTGGGAAAATGTGTTTGGTTTTAGGGGTTTGGAGAGAGGAGAAAGAGGAAAAAGAGGGAAGGGAGATGAGGGGAGCACATAACTCCTTAAAATCACACTGACATGCATACTGTGTGTATATGTACTGTATCTGTGCACATGCTTTGAACAGCTTACGGCCTTTAGGACCACATAAATATTACATGTTAAAGGGTTAGTTTACTCAAAAATGAAAATTCTGTCATTAATTACTCATCCTCGTGTTGTTCCAAACCCGTAAGACCTTCGTTCATCTTCGGAACACAATTTAAGATATTTTTGATCAAATCTGAGGGTTCTCTGACCCTCCCATGGACAGTAAGGTAACTACCACGTTCAAGGTCCAGAAAAGTACCAAGATGATCGACAAAGTAGTCCGTGTGACATCAGTGGTTCAACTGTAAAGTTACGAAGCTACGAGAATACTTTTTTGCACAAAGAAAACAAAAATAACAACTTTATTCCACATTTTCATCTCTACTGCGTCACTTTGGACACGCGTTCACGACAGTACCATGACGCGAGCGTGTGGCGGCACCGGAGCTGACCCAGATCCGGCGTGATGACGTCATTACGCCTAGGGCTGCACGATCAATCGAAATGGAATTGAGATCGCGATTCGACAGAAGCTGCGATTGAAAGCACGTGAGGATGATTGCCTGCTGATTACAGAACTGGCATTACTATCAAAATGCGCATGACAATCGCATTCGAATAATCGTGCAGCCCTAATTACGCCGGATCTGGGTCAGCGCCGCCAAACGCTCGCATCATGATACTGTCGTTATTTTTGTTTTCTTTGCGCAAAAAAGTGTTCTCGTAGCTTCGTAACTTTACATTTGAACCACTGATGTCACACGGATCTACTTTGTCGATCATTGCTATTTACATCTACCTCATACACAATCCCTCTCCGTACACTCGGGCCATTTTCAGTAAAATTTTCACCTGCTAGAGACTTGTCCATCGGCCCGGATCCATCTGCCGCCC
>NW_015536800.1:3646852-3664571 GCF_001515605.1 Sinocyclocheilus anshuiensis | reverse complement strand
TCCTGCTGATTACAGAACTGGCATTACTATCAAAATGCGCATGACAATCGCATTCAATTAATCGTGCAGCCCTAATTACGCTGGATCTGGGTCAGCGCCGCCAAACGCTCGCATCATGATACTGTCATGAACGCGCGTCCACAAGTGACGCAGTAGAGACGAAAATGTGGAATAAAGTCGTTATTTTTGTTTTCTTTCCGTGAACTAAGTGAATTTCTGGGTGAACTAACCCTTTAAACTATTTAAAGATTTTTTTTTAAAAATGCCATAATGGCCCAATTAGCTTTACATTTACCGTACATATGGAAAAACAGAGCAAGAGAACACCTAATATATCAACTTTATTATTTTTTTTTTTTTTTTATCGAAAACAGGACCTGTTCCGAAGTGAGCTGCCTACCTAAACAACATTTTTAGAAATAATCTCTTTTAGAAATAATCTCTGTGTCAAAATGTAGATGGTATTTTTAATAAATTATACTACTGTAGAAAATAGCACATTTTGGCTGGATTCTAAAGGTGTGGACACATTAGCAAAATTTTAGTGAAATTTCGCAACAAAAAAGGCACAACTCACACAGAAGTCACTTTCATATCAAGCAGCATTCTGTTGATCTGCTGCACAAATTCACATGACCAACTTGAACCCGTAGCGAAAACTGCACGTGAGAACCTTTCACCTTCATGTGAAATTCCCAATTGCTTGGATTTCTACTGAACTAACTGGATTTCATCTGCAAACAACCCCTTGTGAAAATGAACCATGGTTTTACTACAAAAAAAATACATGGTTACTATAGTTAAACCATGGTAGTTAACCACGGTTTTGCTACACTACAGTTTAACCAACGTATTTGTAGTAATACAAATGGTAATAAGTATGCCAAAAAACCTGGTTACTACACTTTTACCATAATAAAACCATGGTTAATTTTCTTAAGGGACGGTAAATGTGACCACAACTTAAGACTGAACTACACTGTGATGAAATAAAATGGTGGACAGAGACAGCAAACGGGATGATTACAACATCTAATTAACATGGTATTTAATAACGGTTTACTGTGAGACGTCTTGTACTGTTAGCTTAGCAACATGCTAACTCTACTGGAATTCATTGCGAGTTTGCATAAAGAGTGCTATATTTGTGGTGGACAGAGTTGTTGTTTGGTATAGTGTTCAAAATCCAGGTCCCAATAAAGTTAAAGGGGTCCTATTATGCTTTTTGACTTTTTCAACTTTAGTTAATCTGTAATGTTGCTGTTTGAGCATAAAAAAGATCTGCAAAGTTACAAAAGCTCAAAGTCCAATTCAAAAGGAGATATTTTATTTAACAGAAATCACTTTTCAAAAACTACAACGAACGACTCGTTTGGACTACAACGCATATTTTCCGGGATTTGTGATATCACAAATATCGACGAATGGGACGAGACCTGGTTGAGCTGCACTAGAGAAGGCAACGATATCATCACTATGTCGGAGACACGCTAGCTTTCCCAAGGCAGACAAACTTAGAGTGATTACAATCATCCGGGTTTAAAATCGTGCTCAAATTGATTTGATTTTGACGCAATATTTACACTGAAGCTCGCAGGCGGCTATGGTAAGGGGCATGACATTTCCCGACCAGGCACCGAGTGGTGCCAATCACAGCACACACTGGCCCAGCTAACCAATCACAGCACACACTGGCCCAGCTAACCAATCACAGCACATTTTGTATTTCATAAGGCGGGCCTTCATTTGATACAGGAAGTATTCGAGCCGTTCGTGCCAGACTGGGGAGAGAGGTGTTGTAAAAATGTAAAATATGTGAAAAATAATGTGTTTTTCGAACAACCTAGTATGAAAGCCTGTTCTAGTACACCCCCAAAACAAAATCAAGACTTTGTAAAAGAGCATAATAGGACCCCTTTAATATGATGTTTTGAAAGTGTAGTGTTAGCAAAGGTTTTGGAAAAAGGCTAATGTTTTGAAGAAATCACACACAATATATACACTCCAACCCACATATGTGCACAAAGAAAGCAATGCAGATGCTACTAAACAGTAATTGGCTCCTTGAGAAGACAGCCCAAGCTTCTAGTTTAAATCTTCTTTGAGCCACACAAACACTCAAACACTCAACCACACCAACTCGTTCTCATCGCTTCCTCTCAAGCTTCTGACAGTAGATTAAACCACAGCAACTCAACAAAGGTTTGTATATGCCTTGATTTCTGCCTTGCTACTAATTCATAGCAGCTCTGTGCATTTGTGTGTATGTGTGTGGGGGGGAGAGAGAGTGCTTGTAGGGTCACAATACATTAGGTTTGAGTATAATCTTGTAATGGCCCAGATTGTTTCAGATTTATACCTCCTAGTGTTGGACGCTTCTCAAGAGGCGGCAATTCAATAATTGTTTCAGACAGAGGAGGACCTCTCGGTCTCTTAAAATGATTGAGGTAGGGTACGACGAGAGAGAGAGAAAAAGAATTAGGCAATAGCCCTTCAACAAGCCTTGCTTACTTGTGAGGTAGCTGAGGAGAAAAATAATGACAAGCTTTTTATTGTAACACGATGTCATGAATTTAGTCATCCAAAAACAGAAACTTGTACCAAAGACTCCTTCCTCCAGTACTCACTCTACTGCAACTGTAAAAGTGACATAAATGAGGTCAGTAAGGAAGAGCATGACTGAAATTCCCTTCAAATGTTGTGATTGGTTGCAGATGAGCTTCTTTTCTGCATTGCACCAGACATTAGTTGAATTTCATTACTGATGGACCAGAAGATGTTTTAGGAATATACTCAATAAATACATTACTTTTTAAAAAAGAAATTAACATTTCTGTTTGGCAAGGATGCATTAAATTACAAAATAATTCAGTTTCAACTGCACTGAAAAAAAAAATAATAATTACAAAGAAACCTAAAGTAGCACATTGAATTAAACATTACATTCTGAATTAGAAGGACTTTTCATGTGAAACATACTCCAACATTTTTTAATCATTTTATTTACAACTTCCAAAAACTTTTTTTTTTAATTATTTCTAAATTTCTGTTCAAAGAATGCTGAAAAAAATTTGTATCACTGTTTCCTCAAAAATATTAAATAGCACAGCTGTTTTCAACAATGATAATAATAAGAAATGCTTAAGCACCAAATCAGCATATTAGAATGATTTCCTAATGGTTATGTGAGAATGAAGACTGGAGTAATGACTGCTGAAAATTCATCTTTTCCCTCACAGGAATAAATGACATTTTAAAATATTTTGAAATTTAATCATATTTCATAATATCATTGTTTTTACTGTATTTGTAACCACATAAATGCAGCCATGGTTAGCAAAAAAAACTTCTACAACAGTGTGATGAGAAATATGTTTGTGCCTAACTGTTGAGTTGTGGGTATCTTAGGAAATCTGAGCACAGTCTGTGACATTACTGACATCATGTCTACAACTCTAAAGGAGACACTGTGTCCTAACCTAAGTTTCCAAAGAAAAGTAATTTGTCTGTCCACACAAAAAAAGTGAAAATGCAGTGTAATGCAGCACAATAACATCCAATCAGAACATATTTGACACACTCATGTGGACCGGTATTTTGAAATAATTACATTTTATGGTGAGTGAGCCTATTCAACAACATAGCAAAAACAAAAAATAAAATAAATTCACAAATATCACCGCTGATTAGGCAAAAACTCTCTTTTACCACTTATTTCAGTCTTCTCCGTGCAATCAAACAATCAGTTGCATTTGTCTTCTCCGTTGTCTGAGGGCTGTTAGTAAGTCACTCACTGGCTGGTATTACCACCAGAAAGGCTTATGGATCGATTCTACCAAATCCTCACTTAAGCGAGTTGCATCAAGATATCCACTCACATACATAATGTCATCAAAAAGCAGCACAGAGGTTATTTTTGTTCAGAAATACAAACTCCTTAAGTCTCTAAAGCTGATCCCTGCTTTATCAGATGATGGCTGAGCCACTCTACTAGCAAACCGACCGATAAACAAATAAAATCCAGCCTGTGAGAATGAAATATAGACAAAAACCAACAGCGTAAAAAATGAAGTCAATCATTGCAATAGCTTTGTTTTTAGTTTTCCAAATGATTTTCTTTGGCACTTGCCCATTTAAAATAAATACATCTTAGGAAGTAAAACACAAATGGTGCGAAACCAAAAACAAAATCCCTTTCAACTGTTCCAGAATAAAACGCTGTTTTTTAATGGTGACTGGTTATTATCAATGGTAAGATTATTTTTTAAAACAAAATAACTATTCTTTACAGTAAACTTTCAGAATTACACCAGAGAGAACATTTTCAACACCGCAATCCAAGAGGAAAGACAATATTTTTATTCTTCCTCATAGAAGCCCATTTTAAGAAAGCTTAACAGGGCTTAATCTACTGAGATAGTGGCTTTGGAAGACTACATTTTGCTCTTTATTGACAATAAATAGTGTAATGTTTACAGACAAACTGATGAGCCCATAATTTAAAAGCAAATTTAAAAGATTATAAAAAGCATTTTCTATAGAAAACCATTAAAAAGAAAAGGCTCAATGTGGCTTACTGTTCAAGGAGACCACATTTATTTAGTATCTTACTGATAATAAATATTGTCTACAGACAGACAGATGAGCTCAGAATCCAAAAGTGCAAGTTTTTAAAATTAATTTGGAACAGTGCTCAAAAAACGTTGAAAATACCAATTCAGCTCAGAACAAAGTGAAATTTGCAGAGCACAGTGCATGCAAAACCAGTGTCGTAGGTTTGATTCTCATGGAAAGCAGGAAATAATGAAATGTAGCTAAACCTTGAATGCACTGTTGATCTGAAAAAAAGTATGCCAAATGTGTGAAATGTAATAAGAACACTATTTAGTTCTCTTAAACTATTGTCATTACTTAAGAACTGCTCACATAAAAACCTATTAGTCAAAAAACATTAATGAAATACCTTAAAACACCACACATAGACCTCAAGATTCAAGAAACACAGCAAAGGTAAAAATCAAATAACTGGCCATTTTAAGGAGAGAAACAAAATCATATGCTATCACACATAAGCAAAGTCTGCTTGAGACTAAATGTAATATTCAATCCAATATTTATATATATTCAGTCCAACTCACCTGCTTACTGGTATACCCTATGCACTTCTGTGGTTTTGGCCATGAAAGCTAAACAGCTCAAGGTTGCCAACTAATGGCCTGGCAATGTCAGTATTTTAAAGCCTAATACATAAGTAAGTAAACCTTAAACACTACACTATGATGATTTAAACACAACAACAACAACAAATGTTGTTGTTGTTTTTTTAAATATACATGTATGTTTATTTTGAAAAAAAAAAAAATCCTAATAAATTACAACTTAAAAACTACAACAATTAGCATTTTAAAAAGAAAGATATGAAAAGTGAAAATTATATTTTCATAAATATTTGTGTATGCTTATTTGAAAACACAAGAAAGCCTTTAAAATTAAATCTTGAGAAAGAAAGAAAGAAAGAAAGAAAGAAAGAAACTTAAACACTACACTATGATGATTTAAACACAACAACAACAACAAATGTTGTTGTTGTTTTTTTAAATATACATGTATGTTTATTTTGAAAAAAAAAAAAATCCTAATAAATTACAACTTAAAAACTACAACAATTAGCATTTTAAAAAGAAAGATATGAAAAGTGAAAATTATATTTTCATAAATATTTGTGTATGCTTATTTGAAAACACAAGAAAGCCTTTAAAATTAAATCTTGAGAAAGAAAGAAAGAAAGAAAGAAAGAAAGAAAGAAAGAAAGAAGAGCAAAAAAATGCATTTTCAGAAATCAAAAAATAAATAAATAACAACCCTAATAAATTTAACTTTACAATAATTTTTGTAAGTCAAAACTGCATTTTTAGAATTATCCATGTATGGTTATTACAAAACATAACTTTAAAAAAATGACAATAAACTGGATTAAAACTAAGTATGATAACTGCGTTTTCTGAAATATATGTATATTGAACAACTGAAAAGCCTTACAATGTACTGATCTTTAATCATATTCTCCAGTAAAAGATAAACAAGAAGGATAAACAAAAAAAAATCTGATTTAACAAGTTCCTCATAATACTGCTGAGGCCAAGGTTTCCTAAGCATTTGGGAACAGCAGCCTTCTCCGTTTGACCTGCCTTGAGCGTACTGTGTTTGTTTCTGTTTGTTAGCACTGCACCTCCTCAGCAAGCAAAGGTTGAGACCGTGATAGCTCACCAAGTCAGGGTCGTGAGGGAGACTGAGAGGGCGAAGGGAGCAAGGGTGATCAACAGTGCTTCTTATCCACCTTTATTTTCTCGACAAGGCCACTCATCTTCCTGTCACTGCTAGAGAGGAGAATGGGGGAGTATGCTGTTCTTTTCTGCTGCTTCCTGCCTTTGCTCTCTCTAACTCTGACCAGCTCTGTGTCTCTTGCTCACATTCCCTATTTTAATAGAGAGAGCACACAATAATGCTTTTCTGTAGGAGGGAATTGGAAGACTTAGACAAGTGTAGGGGGAGAGAGAGACACAGAAAGGTTGAAAGTGATAGTGGGGCGTATGGAGAGTGGAAATGAGGCAACTGCTGGAAAGAAAGAAGGAATGCACAATGCAGATGATAACAAAAGAGGTGAGGACGAGATTATGAGAGAGACAGAAAAAGAGTGCTGGAGAGAACTGTGGGCTGTAGTTACAAGGGGCCATCGAGCAACGCTGTGCAGATTCTATTTCGCTGCTTAAGTTGAGGTCAGTGCTTTCACTGCCAGACCGGAATGGTAATTAGAATGCAGGCAGATCACAGAGGGAATAGTACCAAAGAGCACTCTAATCCATACTTGCACTGCCATGTAGCAGAGGAGGTTATGCACCAATAAGAGTCGGAGTTGGGGTAAAGACCTCCAATGGGGATCTACATTAGTGTGGTCTCGCTCGTCCAATAGGGGGTGTTAGGGAACCCTGTTCTCCAATAAGAGCTTGATTGTTCGATCAAAAGAAATTGATGTACCATTAAAACTCAAACAATGTGGTGAGTATCAGCAGGGGTAAAACAGTGGGTGTGATAAAGGACGAGATGGATTCAAAACAGCCAAGGAATAGTATTAAATTGTCCATAAATACAAAGGAAAGAGAGACAGAAGAGACACTCTGCGAGAGGGGAAGAGATGACAGCAGGCTGTAGATGAATGACAGCTATAGCATTTCTGTATCTCAACAGAAGAATATGGTGCAAAACCATGGTTTTGGTTCCCTGGAAATGTAGAAATGCAAAAACAGGGTTAGGGGCCATTCACACATGATGCCATTTTTCCATTCTACTGCTTTACATTGTTTTTCTATGTAAACACGCGGTAGATGGCCGTCTTTGACCATTGTGTTTGCATCTTGCGTCTTCTGCAGCTTCTCGCACATGGCACAATGTCATAAAAACACGCCACTCAAATTAAATTAATAGATTTACATTTTTTGAGAAAAAAAAATTATTAGGGGCCGTTCACACAGAAAACATTTTTGCATTCCACTGCGTTGCTTTTCAATTGTTTTTCTATGCTCAAGTTAAAGTTCAACTTCAAAGGTCAAGAAAATGCATCTTGAAGACCTTGTGTTTCTTTCCAATTTCATTTCTTGCGTCTTGCTTTTTTAAATAAAGAAAAACGTGTTCTTTGTGAATGGCCCTCACTGTCTATAATGTAATCTGTCGATTAAATAAAAGCTATGTCTGTAATGTTGGAGCCTCAGCCTTCCATGAGAGAAAGGTTTAAAAAATAAAAAGGGATGAACAAACCTGAAAAAACATCTTTAAGAAGATTTGGTTGCATTGAGAGAGCTGATATTTAAGAAATAAAAATAAAAAAGTGCTATAGTTCCTAAAAAAAAAACAGTGTGATTGTGCTATTTCTAAAACAGTTCAATAACCAAGAAGTTACTTGGATCACAGTATTACACAATATGAATTTAGATCACAATATTACAATTTATATGTCTGTTTTTGCTCCGTCAATGAAAATATTTCCAAAGAAAAGCACTGTAAATTGGTTGTGCATTTCTAAGTAACGGACAGCAGTTTCATTTTTAATGAATTGGTTAAACGAATGATTTAATGACTCACTCGTCAAGATGGTCACATGTCTCCACCTAGTGGCATAACGATGTAACCTGAAAAAAAAGTAACTGAAAAATACCCACTAATGGGGAAAAACACTGACTCTGATCAGTTGAAAACTAAGTTTGATTGCACACCCGTCCTTAAACCCACTGGACTCCTTTTTTCACATTGCATTTTTTTGGTTCTGAACCACGGCACAGTTTCTTAATTGGGTACCTCCTGCCAGTACTATCAGCAGCTGTTTACCAATGTATCTAGGGAGAAGACACCAGCTTTACTGTTTTATTCATGTTTTGTCACTGTGTTATTACTACCAAAACTTAACAAACAGAATGACACTTGCCTCTGTCTGCCAGATGGATTGAAAGAAATACGCAGAATGCAAGCTGCTCACTGAAAACATTCAGTTTCTGTGGAGACAAGCATCAGTGAGGAATGCATTATTTTTCAGTGGGAGTCAAAATAGAAGAACAAAGACCCGCACACATATAGATAAAGGCCAAATATCTGTTGATCTTCATTTTTACTTGTATTTGGATCTAAGCACCTGAAGGGGTGTTTACCTTTTTTTATCCTAGACATGTGTTTGGTGCTATGCTATTTGTTTTTCTTAATTTATAATAGTCAAATTATTCAGCATCAATAAAGGTTCACCTGCACAAGTTAGTTCTTTCTTTTTTACATCAATCATAGTGGAGTCCACATAAATTATAATCTATGCTATATACTCTTTTTTATCTATTCAGTGACAAGGACCCCTAAATATGATGACCATCTTCCCAAAATATGAAAAAATATAATATAACCTTTTTTATACAGTGTGAGGAAAAAATAAGAAAGCTGTAATAAAGTCGACATGTTGTTTCTAAAATTAAATATATTTTATATTGTCATTGTCAAAACAATTATATTGTCAAACATTAATGAAAAACAATTAAATAAATAATGTTACAAGGTGTGTATATATTTATTAAATATCTTAACATGTTAACTTTGACAGCCCTAAAAGTAAATTTTGTATATATTTCCCCCCTCAAATTTTAAGCAGACAGCGGTTTGAAAACCTCTTCCCTGGACCACTGTTTAAAGCCTACACCAACCAAATGCACTCTTACATCAAGCAGATTTGGGTGAACATCAGAAGGTCCTTGATGCTGAAGTACAGTATTATCTGTATTGATGCTCTTCAGAAGCACAGGGTCTTGACATTGCTCCATTTTCTGATGATTGATCCATAATCTGGACATTTCAGCAAAGGTAGCTCAGCTGTTAGAGCATGGGTTCAATTCTCAGGAAACGCACTTTGAAGACATTTCGAATAAAAGCATCTGCCAAACACCATATAGTTTAATATAGTTTATATGCCAGGGTTTGCTTTGTGCTTTTTGTTGAAATTACTTCGAAGGTCTGAAGTAAATCCTGAGAGACAAAGAGCTGTGTCGAGATGACGCATTTGCTTATGTTATGACTAACATCGATCATATGTCTCTTCTTAATAAACTCTATATGAAACTCTATATGTGAGTTTACCCAGGCGCCACTCTTGTCCAGGCACTGACAGATCATCAAGTGTTCATGACAGTCTTGAACCTACTTGAACCTTCATACTTGAACCGCAGATAGGAATGGGAAAAGGACAGAACAAGAACTAGAAAGTAGAGCTAATTGCTGTGCTAAATTGCCAACCAGTATATCAAAGCAGCTCTCGAATGACTCATACAATCTGACCCTGAAATGGACTGCTCAGTAGCTGCAGAAATTTTCAACCGGTCAAGGTGTTAAATGATGACAGTGGCTGGTTTCCTTTTCGCAGGGCAGTTCTGGCACATCTGGGCCTCTGTGAAGCACCACCGGGCCTTAGTCCAAATCTCACAATCAACGTGACCCTGATCCAATGGGTCTGAATGCTGTCCCCCCAGAGGAAGCCTTTTCTCAGATGGCTCCCAACACCAGCCTCCTGCAGACACCAGCACACACACACATACACACACCTAGCTGGAGTAGATGCTCATGCCCGCCGCTCTTCAGAGGCTCCAGATGTCGGTGGTCAGGGATGACATGGCAGTCTGTGTGGGGGTGAATCCCCTTTCCTTTGAGGAAAGACTACTGAGGTGTGGTCTCGCTTTTTCACCTGCTTAATAGTCTGAGGTGACCGTGGGAAACATAAGGCCACCAATTCAGGATTTGCTTTCTATTAAAAGCATGAAAACATTGACATGCCTGGATAATAAGCTATTTTTTTTTAAATAGTTCTGTTCTAAAATCTTGTGGGCCGCTTAATGCTGATATACAGTACTGTACACTGAAAATAATTTGGTGTAAAAACAATTTTCACTCAGAAATTGCAAGTAACACAGTGGATTACAGAGAAACGTTGAAGTAAAAAGACTGAAAAAGTATTTTCTATTCAACATACTTCAATAATCTTTGTTTTACTTACAACTTTGAAAAATCCTTTTTACACTGTATCCTTCTAAGCATAATAATCATCATGTATAAATAAAATGTTTAAAATAAAAAACATTCTAAAATAATTATAATTATTTTATTGTTGGCGTTGCTGCGCTGTTGGAAATACAGTATGTATTTATAATCAGCATTTCTGTTGCCTTTTTCCACAATGTTGTAGAAGAGGTTATTGCGATGCATTTTGGATTTGTCTTCTTAGTTATTGACACAAAATTAAATGAGGTAGACTTCTTACAAGGCATTAATTAAGTTGTATACATTCTAAAACTCAACACATTTGTGATGTCTTTAAAAATACATTCTCCGTGGGCATAAGTTTACAAAAAGAGCAAATGTTCTTAAAAAAAAAAGTATTTATGAAATGTTTAGAAAACCTTTCTTTCATAATTCATTTCAACGTATTACTGGTGCAAAATTAGCTAGTATTTTCTTCTTGGTGTTTTCAGCATCAGTCCTATTAAACAGATAATTGGAAGACTTTTTTTTTTCAGTTCAAACAGTGTACTCTTTTTCTTTCCCAAATAGCTTCTCAAATATGTACTAAACTTCTATCCGGTTTTTAATTATAAACAAATTTATACAATATTATAGGATAATTTTATTTCATATCATCTCTGTGACCCTTTCTTCAGTTTGCATCATTACACCAGTAGCAACAAGGGACACTGAATCATTCACACAATCGATTTGTTTAAAGAAAGGATTCAATCAGGAAAAAAATGTAAAGAGTCATTGAATCATTAAACCAACCGATTAATTCAAAAACACTAATTAAGAGGATCAGACATTCTCATCCTATATCTCGTTCACCAAAATGAAGTAATCTTTTTTTTCCCCATATTTTAAATAGCCTAATTCCAAATTCATATTCATATTCAAAATTAGGAATCATTTTAATGTAGCCAAAGATTAATTATGAGATATATTATTTCACTTACCTTTTATTCATTTGTCATGTGACAGATGCAATGAACGAATCAGTTATGTAAATACATACAATTACACATACATTCACAATCATCATTTGCTTCTGCTTTGGCTTCATTTGGAACTTTTCGGTGGCGGAGCAAAAACAGTAGACAATGCATCTGACAATACTTTTCAGTCTAAAATGCAAGTTAACTGCTTGTTTATTGAACTGTTACTTTTGTGTAAAGTAAGCAGTGAATAATACAGAGATGCCACTGTATTATTGTTTCAAAACAAGCAAGGGTTTACCACTATTCTTTCATGCATGAGTATACTGCACTCAGTCTGTACAGACCAGAGATCTGTTGACAATCTGTTGGCTCTGCCTACAAAAGGACAAATGTTCAGTCCTACATCTGCAAACAGTTATACAAACCGAGAGGATTATATACATCTAATTTACATTCAAAGGACATTAAAATGCACAAGCAGCAGACATGTAACTGAAGGTGTAAGTAAACCTACTTGTGCATTAGCAATGCAAAGACTCTGTTATCATGCCAGTAATCACTGATCTTTCTACTGAGCTATGGTAATTGTGATAATGACATATTCATGACAGTGGACCCTAACTGATCGTATTGATTTATGGGAATAACATAAACGACACAAAATATGGTGTAAAATTACCTAATAATTTAGTTTGACGATAATTGATTAGGCTTTTATCAAATTACAGGTGAACTGACCCATGACAAACATATAATGAATCCTACGTAAATGCTGTAAACTAATGTGTATGCTGTTTCTTTGTACATATAAAATCCACCGTTTATCTGCAGGTTGTCGCAGTATTTCTGTCTCCACTGAAAAGCAGATTACAGCACAGAGAATGGTTTTGACTTATATCTCTGATAATGACCCAAATACAAATTTGTGATTCATGATAATTCAAATTAATGCACTGGAACTCTCACAGGTCTATATCAGTGTTTTGTGCTGTGCTAGGATCCATTGTTCTCTGCTCCTTGACATTATCTTGACTGCTGGACTTCATGACTAAAGCATCAAGCAGCAGGACTTTGTTAGGGGAACTTTTCATGTACCAGAGAAATCAATGCTAAGGCAGATGAAGAAAAAAAAAGTATTATTGCAAAGACCAATCTGAGAAACCTGTTGAAAATCTATTACACATCAAAGAACATGACTTAGAATGGCATCTCTGTCTGATTTCAAAAGACAACGATTTTCTATATTTCGAATTCAAGCTTCAATGAATAGAGAAGATATTCCACTAGCAGCCACTTCAATTAATTACACACAGGGTAACACTCCAGGCTAAACTTTTAAATTCTTCAAAAATTGACCTTACTGTCAGCAACTGAACTCTTCTAAAGAAGGCTGTATTTGTCGTTACAGTAATTATAAAATATATACCATTCTGGTCTAAAGACCACAGTCCTAAAGACTGTGATATGCCTGATAAAAACTTTTCAGACTTTATTAAGCACTAAAGCACATAAAAATAACTTGAAAAATTAATAAATTTAATTATAATAAGAAAGATAAACATACACATACACACACACACACGCACACAGAGAGAGAGAGAGAGATACATAATTTAAAATAAAATTATTCAATTTAAAATAAAAGTTGTTACACATGAATACATTACATTTAAGTTAGTGAGCACTTACAGGAGATACAATTTATCCTAATTTAATTTACAATTTAATGCACAAAATAATAAAATTTAATTATATAATAAAATTAAACTGCATTACATTGATATAAACAAGTGTGTGTGCGTGTGTGTGTGTGTGTGTGTGTGTGTGTGTGTGTGTGTGTGTGTGTGTGTTATCTGCTTTTAGAATTTACTAGAAAACGACAAGAAAGAAACATTGATTTTGTCATGTTTGCAGCAGAAGCCTTGTAGTTTATAAATATCATTGTTTTTTTTAATTATTGTTATTTTATATAATTTCTGCATAAGTAGCAATCAGCAATGATTCTGAATGATTCCTTGCTTTGTATAAGAACACAAATGAAAGCTTTTTTTCCCCCTAGAAAAGTGATGATGAATCATTGCCTCATCAAAAACTATTGCCGATGGGACTCTGCACCAGACATATTTTTAATGTCAACCAGAACAGAAAAAAAAAGTTAACATTGAAAGCTGCTAAGTAAAAGGGGACATTTCAAAAAGCGATAAAACATCTTAACAAGTAAACTGTCAGAAGTAGTTTCTGTTATTGTCCTTGATTCGTCTTACAGAACTGCCTACAGGAGATTCTCTGTCTGAAAAGCAATCCGATTTGAATGTCTGTTTTATTTAGCTGTTTTGTTTAGAAAATGGCGTTCTCTTTGTGCCCGGTCTCCGCTCTGCAGGAGAAGCGCTAGATCTCTTTGTTGTTGTCATTGTTGCTTGGGTGATTTTGCTTGCTTGTTTGTCTTTTGTTTTTATTTTGATTTCTCAAAAACCTAATAGAATTGTGAACATCAAATGGAGGCTTTTCAAGGTGGATAAAATAATCTGAAGCCGGACATTAGTCGTGGAAGAGAAGCCGAGGTGGACTGCCTTACCACAGAGATCAAAAAGATACATCAAAGGGCCCAAGAAAAACACATCCAGAAAACAGAACATCTGAAGCCCCAAATATCAGATAGCTCCGCAACAAATGCAACACAAAACAACCCCGCCAGCCAGCCATACCTGGGATGAGAAGGTGGCCCATAACAGCAAAGTTTCTTTTAAGCCAGTTGTTTGATAAACACCAAAGGACAACGGATCTCTTAACAGTCTATTCGAAAGTCAACCAAAAGAAAGACAATAAAAGAAGCAGATGTGTATCTAAAATACAGTGTTTAATTACCTTCTCCTCCAGATACTTCGCCGGAATCATGTCTTGCGCTTTTTGCTATTGCCATGGTTACTGTCAGGCAAAGCTACAATGTGAGAGAACCAAACTTCAGCAACATTACAGTGGAGGAATGCAGATAAAAATTATTTTAGTTTGCAGCATCCACAGGTTGGTAACAAGTACACTTGGGAGATACTCTGAATAATAAAATATTTGGCTCACAGGTTTGCTATTATTACCGACTATCCAAAAACACTGATAAAACAATTAAAGTCAGTGTCAAGACCCAACCGAAATAAGCCAAAATTACAAAGAATCTGAAGTACTTTTATGCTCCCATTGTGGCACATCAAACTCCAACTGCTCAAACAGTTGATAAATTAACAGAGTTTCTCATCTAAACAGCTTGTAATGAGGTCAAGAGTGGAATCATGACTGAAAAATCCACTTGTACACTATTGGCCAAACTTGATTGTAATCCCACAACCGTTTGCACTGTCATCATGGCAGCACACTTCTAACAAGGAAATGTTGGAATGAGAATTATGGTAATGAAGAGTCATGGCAGAGTTACGGAAATGTAAACACCTCACAGCTCTCTGAGGAACCATGTGTGAATTTACAGCAGAGGAATGCAGCACCAGTCCGTGTGTAATGACTGTGTGTAATAGTGAGTGAATTTGGCACGCTCAGCATGCTAGTGGCCTCGATGAGATAATTGCATTGCATTAACTCCTCTTGTGCGATTGTAGGCCTAAATCTCAGGCTTTCACTCAATTCTTTTCCACTTGCTTCTTGAAAATAAAGACCTACAAGACATGGGGCCCGTTCTTCGTATGTCGCTTATTATATCCGACATGAAATGTCACATCCAAGATGATATCATCGCGCTAATCAGGATCTGGCTAATTCGGTTCTTCGACACTCAAATTAATGCACGACTCTACATTATCTGTATAGCATGTGTGTAAGTCTCGAATACAATTATGAAGTAATCATTTTATGATGAATAAATCTTTCAGTGAGTAAAGCTGGCTGTGTCTGTAGTATTAAAGACTACACAACATTATTATAATTTTTTTAATGATTATTATTTTTAAATTATTGTCCCTGGATTAGTAGGGTACTCTTGTAATAAAGTAGCGGTGGTACAGGACAGATTTTAAGTATCAATTCTGCTTAAAAATATGCAATCTAATCCTGTTTACATTAAATAAGCCTGCTCTTATCTTAAATAAGCAGGTTTAAGCTTACGGACCTGTTGCTATGACAGCAACTTCGGGATGAGCTTCGAAGAACCAAACAATCCAAGATCATGCCAAATCGTCAACAATCAAATCCAGCTAACTGAGTTAGCGATGTACGAAGAACAGGCCCATGGTCACTAACACCAGTAGAGGGAGAATCCATTTATTTTTTGGAAACGGACTAAACTTTGATGTGCCAGAAGTCTTGTGTTCAGATCTTCAGTGGCCACTAATCAGGTGCAGCATGAGCCAAGTTGTAAGTGTAAAATGACAGTGTTCTTTCTTTGGTTTTGGATGATACTTCAATACTGCTGCAATATTGAGAAGATATATAAATCATAGGTGTTTACTTTTTAACTAGATTTGATATTTTATTTAGCTGGAAAATAAATGTGCATTATAGAATTTGAAGTTAAAAAATGAACTTTATTAGCAAATATTTAGCTCACACACAAATTTCTTTTAATTATTATCATTAAATATAGTGCTTTTTTAGCCAGTAAATTTATTTTATTTACTTTAATAGCAAATATTTGGGTATATTAGGGACTATTTTTCCATTTACTCATTTGTTAATTGTGCCATTCATTGTAATATGTTTGTGTCATTTGTAATATTTATTTATTTATTCCTTATTTAAACTAAGGTTGGTAAAACTTTGATCATTTTCTGTAATTGTTGTTAATGATATATGATAAACAAAAAACAGAAATCTGATCATATGCAGATTTAGGTCAAAGTAAACATAAAAATTCTGGCTGTTAAATATAATGTTAAATGGCTGCATTTAACCATTTCTCTGCTTTTATGAAGAAAAAAATATTCTAAAAATATTAATAAATGCTCTGGGACTTGACTGACAGATCCATTGACGGAAGGTTAAAATTATTAAAATTAATCATTTGAAAAGTATTGTGTATGCATGGTCTTTCAAGGTAAGAAAAAACCTAAAGAAGAGCAGAGTGAATTTTCTGTCTGAATGTGCAGGTTAATTACATTGGCACCTTGCATTTTGATACGTATCTTTGTCATTCCCTTAATTAATTATTTGAAATAGAAATGACCGAAGACCAATGCTAATAGTGTATGCTCTCCAGAGGGGTCAAGGCAGATGTAAAGTCGAAAAAGCAAAGCGAGAGAGACAAGGAGGGGTCACGGGGTATTAAAGCTGAGAAGTGAGAGGTGCAGAGAAAGCGAGTTACTGAGAGTTTGAGGAAGAGAATGAGAAATATAATTGAATTGAAGTTTCAAATGAAGAACAGAGATGGAAAGAACGATAGAAATAACAATCTGGCCTGTGGTGTCTTCTGTCACTCTGTAATGCAGCTGCTTTTACGGCAGGTATACGGCCCATCTCACCATGCCACTCGCTTCATTTGGCTCATGATGTGGCCCATCAGCCTAGAACCTAGAGTGGGCATTTCTCTCTCTTTCTCTCCCTTCTCTCTTCCCAGTTCTTTCTGTGACCATTCGAAGCTGCTATTATCTTGTCACTGCCCAGTTGTAGCCTCACAGTGGGAGATTATTGCAACAGAGCTGTCCCTCTCCTCAAGAAAAAAAAGAATCGAGGAAACTCAAAATATCATCGACATCATGATGCAAGAGATTTGTGACTTTTCTCATTTTGGACCAAAATACACAACTAAGATGTTTAGCTGTGCACTAAAACACTTTTTGAGCTTTGTCAACTAGTGTAAATGTTCACCGAATGTCTCTTTCTGACAACAAACACAATAAATTTAGAATGACTACAACTTTCTGTTAGCAATTTTATCATTCACAGTTCTGAGTACTGTTTGCTTTCAAAAAAAAAAAAGGGAACGAAAGCTTGGGACAGACCCCGATGCTCAAAGCACAAAGTCTAGTAAGGGGATCAGCACACCAATGGGGCCTTCATCTGCCACTCAAACTCGGACCAGCACAGCAAACCTAAGAGAAGATGGATTACGACCATTTGTGATGCTATTAGAGCTATTGAGTGGGTCTGTTGCTCACCGCAGCTTTTACTGGCCGGTCCAGGATCAGCGTGCTGAGTGCTGACATTGAAGACCAAAGCAAGCTGTCCATTTGGTTTCCAAATAAGAGTGACTCAACCAA
>NW_015536800.1:3644424-3646442 GCF_001515605.1 Sinocyclocheilus anshuiensis | reverse complement strand
GCTTTCAAAAAAAAAAAAAGGGAGGTTTGAAACCTTTACAAATCTTCAGTGATTCGGTATGAAACTGCCAAAGTCACATGATTTCAGTCAACAAGGCCATGCTATGTCATAACGGTTTAGAAACATTTACAAATTTTAATGGTTTGCCATATCAGGGAGCCCATGAACCAGTGTCTATGTATTTTTATAAATGTGTAGACCTTGTTAATAACACATTGTATATTAAAAAGGAAGAGTTGTAGTTAATAGTTTCTTAATGGCCTGATTAAAAGTTTCTTATTGGCCTGATTAACAAAGTTCTTCATAAAACAAACTAAATAAGGAATACAATTTACAATTTAATAAAATATATATTATACAGTCTCTTGATGTTTAATGTACGTAGATGATTTGTTAACTGCAGTTACTGTAATAGCTTACACTTTCAATAAAACATTTGCAATTGGTTTGTAAAAGGTGTTTTTATTGACTGTGACTATTGTGGTTTATGTATTAAATATTAAGGGTCTATGTTGTTGTTTTGTTTTAACTAAGAGTTTTTAAATTAACACACCTTTCTTTTAGTGATGTAAGAGGCAAATATTTTTGACACTTTGAATCAATTGCTTCACAAAATAATTTGCTGTTATAAAGTGCTTGAAGCACCACATGCTGATGATTCCTGCTGGTCAAAATTGTGTAAATGCATCAAAACCTCAGGTTAAACATGCATAAAAACACCTTTTTACACATCAACTGCAAATGTTTTATTGAAAGTTTAATCTACTAAATGCAGTTACAAATCATCAAATTGAATTAATTATGAAGTGTCTGTATAATATGTCTTCTCTTATTAATTTGCGGGGCTTGTTTTGTTTGCTTTAAGGAGGGCTTGGTTAAACAGACCAATAAGAGACTATTAACTACTCTTATTTTTTTATATATACAAATTTGTCTTTAAAAATGTCTACAAATTTATAGAACTCATCTGAGATTAGGTAAAAAACACAGACATGGGTTCACTGAGATTTCCCCCTAGCAGCAAACCTTTTAAATTTTGAAACATTTAGAAACGGTTATGAAGTAACAAAGCCTTGTTTACTGAAATCACATGGCAGTTTGATACATGCTCCAATCCACTGGTTTGATTCCAAAGGTTTCGACGCTTCACAAATCAATACTTTGAAAGTGCCCATCACAACTTTTCTTAGTATTTGTGATTTAAGATCTGTGCCTCTGTTTCAAGTGAAAACTTGAAATAGTCTCAGCATAAAGGCTTGTTTGGTGAGCATTATAATGTGTATACTTGCTGAACTAGCTGTTGTTTCTCACAATCCTCAGGCATTTGGAGTGTATTGTTGTGAGGGTCAGTCTGCACAACCATCCAATCAGCTACAGCAGAAACTCACACAATGTGAGTTGGGTTTAAAAACATGGATGCTTTAATCTATGCAAATGTGGTTTACTCAAACAAACAGTCCATCCTGCCAAACATGAGAGGTTTGGTTACCATAGCCACCTATTGGTAAAACAATGCCTGCAATTAGCGGAGCTTTTCTGATATTGCAATTGTAATTATAATGTGTGCAGTAATAGATTAAAGGTCAGTGATTTATGGTGTAAATTAAACCGCAATTAAAGCAGAGTTCATTTTCTTCTTTGTAATACGAGAGGAAGCATGTTAAATCGAAATTACATCAAAGCAATAGATTTGAACTGCTGTAATGTCCAAACCATGTCTCGCATTATGAACCAGTTAATCGCCAGCACTGTGTTTTCTTCTTTGGTGATGTTAACCTTTTCATGTTAACATCACCTGTTCAGGTGACACACTGAAGTGCTTCCTTTCTTTCCTGTAACACACTCGAGGCTATCTGGGGGGAAATGTTTAACACAACTCTTTTATTCTTCTGTCCTTCAGCTATAATATATATTAATCATTTGATACTGCTGTTACTGAGAGTTGTGTTGTAATCGGACTGCCCTTTCCCACTGGCAGAGTTAATTAAGTGTAAAATGGATGGAGGTGGGAGGTGGGA
>NW_015536800.1:3633707-3644293 GCF_001515605.1 Sinocyclocheilus anshuiensis | reverse complement strand
TGCCACTCAAACTCGGACCAGCACAGCAAACCTAAGAGAAGATGGATTACGACCATTTGTGATGCTATTAGAGCTATTGAGTGGGTCTGTTGCTCACCGCAGCTTTTACTGGCCGGTCCAGGATCAGCGTGCTGAGTGCTGACATTGAAGACCAAAGCAAGCTGTCCATTTGGTTTCCAAATAAGAATGACTCAACCAACAGAGTTAAGTGGGGGGTTTTTTTAGGAAAAATTGGTGTGTATTACAGTGTGAGCAAAAAAAATCACTTAAAAGGCCATTGCCACTATGTCAGATTCAGTTAGGATTATATATACATAAATAATCTTTCTAATGATTACATTTTACCCTGATTTTGCAGTGCAGAGTTGAATACAAAATATGTTTTTGCCCCTACACTGAACAAAAATGTAGTGTATAAATCATTTTCACTCAGAAATTACTTGGGATTTTTACAATTAATTACAAAGAAATGGCTAGTAACACACTGAATTACATGCATGGTGACCTTTTTATCCAGATACTGTATGTCCTGCTAGGATTTCTAAATTGCCTAAAATGTCCAGTTTTTGGCTTTGTTTTCCTATTGCCAGTCTCTCTACAGCCCTCATACATTACATGGGTAATGCTTATTTGCGTTGCTTTGACTGTTCTCTGTAGATCCCACCTTCTCACATGCCATGATTGGTCGATGTACAATGCCTTCACACTATTGGTCAAACTACTTTTCAATCATTACCTTCAGCAAGTATGAAATCAAGAGGAAAACTAAAATTAGAAAACCTAGACTTTTTAGGCAATTTAGAATTTCCAGCCAGGACATGTCCAGGAAAATGAGGATGTAGAGTCATCCTAAATAAATGTGAAATTTTGAAAGACTGACATTTTATTTTCTTGTAAAATGTACTGCAAGAATCTTTGTTTTATTTACAATTTGGAACTTGAAAAAAGAAAAAAGAAAAACATTTTACAGTGTACAACAAAAGTCAATGGGGTCCAAAACAAGACTGGATCTAATTGACTTTCATTGTATGACAAAAAAACACTGAAATATTTTTCAAAATATCTTCTTAGAATAAAGAAGGGGGTGAGTAAATAGTAACTAAATGTAATTTTTGAGGTGACCTATCACTTTTAAAACCAATGAAGTGAAGGTTGGCACACTTTTTACTGTATTTCTCGCTTATGTTTTAAATCTGTCATCAAAGTTTGTGGTCCAATCCAAGCATTTTTCAGCCCCTTCTGAAGGAACTTTCACAGAGGTGGTAAAGGATTGGCAGTAAATTGAAATGACACTTCAAGAGATTACGAAAGGCATTTCATCAGCGTCTGAATTCATAGGACACATATGCCTCCAGATAAGAGGCAAACCAGAGATGCCAGTTTAATTAAAACTATCGCTGAACAACCCTGTTAAGGACAGAGAACTGTTTGCCTCATCAACACTGTTTTTAATGACTCCTCTATCTCAAAATCTATTCTTGTCCTGTTGTATAATGAAAAGGGGCCTCTGGTGATACTTCACCGAATTCATGTAACGTTTACATGTTATCATGATTCATTAGAAAAGTAATAACAAGATGAATGTGCAATTACAAACAGCTCCACAAAGCAATTACATATCAAGTACATGTTGTTTATTAGAAGTACCCTGCTTAATTAATTAGAGAGAATTACTGTTATATGTAGTCACTGTTATATGAAGCTCTTGATAAATTCATTGAAATTTGCATATATACTGTAGTTTTTCTATACTGTATAATGTTGGTATGTAGTATGTGGTGATTTTCCTGGTTTCCCTAGGCCAAAGACACAGAATCATTAAATAAAAGAACTTGTATTTGATGGATAGTTGAAATGGTGCTTTTGAGAATCGCTCATTTAATAAATAAAGACACTTTCCTGGTTTAAACATCAATCCTTTGGAATAACAAAGCACAAACCGAATACTATACAGAAATCAAGTGAATTATATGGAGAGAGGCAAATCTCTTGACGACAGATGTCAATCAAATGGCAACAAACTTGAAATGTTGCTGCTAGATCTGTTCTGTAGATTCGTTTACGATCTCTTTCACTCTCCTTTATGTGGGTCCGGGGAGAGAGAAACAGAGAGAGAGAGCACTACACAAACACCAAGATCACCATCAGGTTTATTATAGTTACTGTAACTAAAAATAAAACCATAGAAATAATTTCCATTACTTGAAATAAAATAAACTTTAACTGAAATAACATATGAAAAAGCATATTTTATTTCAGCTAGTTGCCAAAACAACATTTTGATTTAGTTTTAGTGCATTAAAATGCATTAATGCATTAAATGCATTAAAATAACGAAATCAAACACTTAAATTAAATAAAAACCATACTGACCTATTTTAATAATAATAATAATAATAATAATAATGTCAAAAAAACAACAAACTTACTCAAATTTAAACTAAAATTTAAATAAGACTAATTAAAAAATGATATTAATAAAAAGCTATAATAGTATGTTGATTATGGTGAAATAACTGACAAAAGTTTTAATAGAAAAAGAATGTTACATTTGTAAAGCAAAACTCTGTTAATTCTTATAATAAAAATCTTATAATATGTGGTAAAATGACATAATTTTCAAGGCAATACATGTAATTGTCCTGATATATAAGGAGAAAGGAGGATTCCTGGAATTCCCTGGTAAACCATCACTTTTAACAGGTTTAAAAGGTTAGTTTGTTTTTATTTTGTCATCAGTTATATTCAGTGGAGTGTTTTATGTTGCTTAGTTAATGCGTTTTGCATTATGTCAGTGTCAGTTTCATTACCCTGATGGTGTTTTGTCTGTACTTATTATTGGCCACAGTCTCTGGAGACCAACTTTAAGTAATCTTGGCTTTCCATTGTTCCACATGTGTTACCAACAAAACGTCGTACAGTAACATAGATTTTCATAGCTCTAACAAGTCATTCGTATAATACTGTTACATAAATACATGACACAGTTGGGAACTGTAAAAATACAATCATCAAAATACCCTCCTATCATGCTTGTATCATCATCGCTCGATTTCTCCCGGTAAAGTTCTAGCAACCACAGTTGCTACCCAACATTTACCATTTTACAGTGCAGTACTGGCCACACAAATCTCCCATACAGCTGTTCTCCAGTCTGAACTGTGGAGCTGTCCACTGCCAGGGGTGCTGAAACACACAATCCCTCAGCGGGACTTCTTATTTCTTCTGTGAAAACGCACGAACATAAACACTGAGCAATAAGATACGAATCTCGCGAGTTCAAAAGTTGCTTTGAAGAAATTCCATCGCATATGGGCAAATGAGGATGCACGCGATGGAAAAGCCTGGAGCGGGAAGCCGATCGAGGAAGGGGTTGAACGGAGGAAAGACTCTTTTTTTCTTCTTCTTCAGAAATCCATTCTGCATGTATGGTTTGTTAGCAAAATACGCGAACTATTTGCGTATTGACAGGTGATCACGAAGCTTTAACAGCAGCCCCAGACATCGGCAGCTGTGCCTTTAATGGCCGCAACTTGAACGAGGGTTATTGAAATGCACCCCACGCACAAAATCCAGTACCCCACCACCACCGCGCACTGAGCCCCAGACACACACTATACGCTGTCACATCAGCAACTCACCTTCAGCGCCTCGATGTCCAGCGATGCCGATCGCTCCATATCGAAAGATAGAGTCTAATACAAAAGTTGTATATCTAGCCTTGTATTTCCCGAGCGAAAGCCAGCCCAGTTCTCCGAGCTGCGGCGGATTCCCTCAGTCTCATTCCCGCTGATCACGACTCCAGCGACAGCCTCAACTATTCAATAGCCTATTTGAAATGTAACTAGTCACTCAGAGTGTCCCAACAGCAGTAACGTGACATAAACAGACTTGCGTGTCCCTCTCCGTTTTCCTCTCCAAAGGCAAAAGTCTTTCCGTCAGTAAGAGACCGTGTTGTCATTGAGAGCGTTGAGCGCGCGAATGGCACATTTGCAGCAAGCCTGGTTGGTCAGTCTATCAAATCAACCTTTTGCGGTTTATTTAATGTAATCGGTTCGATTCGAGCAGGTGGATGAGAAGGAGGCTGTCAGCTCCTTGCTGTGATCCGGTTCAATTATGAATTGATTGATTGACTGATTGATCGTTTGATTAGACAGGGCGCACTCCGCCGCTGCCCTACTTGGGGATCTCCAGAAACCTCCCGTATCCAAACGCGCTCCTCCAGCCGAGTCCCGGTGCTCTGAATACGGACTCTGTGTCTGGGAGAGGGAGTCTGAGGAGGGAGGGATGGAAGAAAAAAGGGGGAAGATCTTCCTCGAGTGGATTGTGGGTGAATTTATCTGTCTTTGGCGGCGCGGTGACTATCCAGACTAGCCAGTTGACTTGCACAGTCCCCTTAGTCTTCTGCGTGGAGATGCGAGCAGGTTCTTTTCATCACTCAAAAAAGAAACTGTCCTGCGAGTTATTCTCCTGGGTCCTAGAGCCACGAGGGGGGAGAGAGAAAAAGAGAGAGAGAGAGAGAGAGAGAGAGAGCGACTCTTACCCGCATACTGAGCTTATCCGCAATGCTATTTAAGTTTTAATTCGCATGCGTGTGTGTTGCATCTCAAGTGCATACTGTTGACTTGTCCTCTTAAGCAATTTCCAAAGTTATTATTTCAATGCAGAATATTCACTCTAAAGTGTTAGTAAATAATATAAAAACGCTACTGCAAATCGTCGGTTAATTGTAAGTTACCTTACGATGTTAAAAAAAACAATATGTGTAAAATGTTTGAAAAAAAATGGAGCTATGTATAACCTTATAACTTTTTGGAGACATTTATATAAAAAAAAAAACATAATGTGTGCAATTACAGTAAAAATAATGTTGGTAAATATTTTATTTTTAAATAAAATAATGTTTATTATAATTACTATATTATTATATACTATATACTATATTTATTATGATAACACAAAATTAATAAATAAACTGACAATTGTATAGCTTAAAAAAAAGAGAAATGGGAAAATGACATTAAAAAGTGCTCTAAAAATAACCTACACAGCAGTATTACAGCTGAAATCATTGTTCCAAAGGCAGGGCTTGCATTGAGGATCTTTTTTTCATTGTGCTGCTCCGCAATTAATCATTCCTTGGCATAGATTTTACATACGCACCTGACCTCAGCTGGGTATATTGTGCCAGCCCCAGCTCCGGTGACGTCAACTCCCAGTCTAGGACCCAAATTAACAGCCCACCATAAAGTGAGCTGAAGCGACAGTGAGACAGATTTCAAGTGGAACAGCTCAACAGCAAATTGTGTGTGTTCGAGCATGTCTGTGTGAGAGGGATATTCACATGCAATCGGGGAAGGCTACGAGAGACACACACGCAGAGAATATGTAGGTTTAAATATTGTGTCCTAGATAAATGGAAAGCATGCATCATCCTCTGTCTTGCAAATTTTGCAAGTTATTCCTGGATGAGGTTCAACTAAATGTATGTCACGTTCATCTGAGGCTGTCTGTCTCGCCTTTTGCGTGTCTGTGTGTGAGAGAGATTAGTAAAGGTATAGTTCACCTAAAAATGAAAATTTGCTGAAAATTTACTCGATAGTTTGTTTCTTCTTTGGAATAGATTTGGAGAAATTTAGCATTACATAACTTGCTCACTGATGGATCCTTCGCAGTGAATGGGTGCAGTCAGAAAGAGAGTGCAAAGACCTGATAAAAGCATCACAATAATCCATAAGTAATGCACACGACTCCAGTTCCTCAATTAATGTCTTGTGAAGCAAAAAGCTGTGTATTTGTAATAAAGACATTTTTAACTTCAAACCATTTTTTTTCAGTCTAACTTACAAGTCCTCTACTCTTAAAATAGTTTTCTCCAGTGAAAAAGTAGTCTCGTCTGAATCAGGAGCGAAATATGCACAGAACAAGCAGCTTACAAGGTGAAAACAGTCCAAAACAGTAAAAAAAAAATGTCAGTGGATTTTGATGTGAGAGGACAATAGGGACTTTTTCAGTAGAGGAAGCATTATTATGGATTATGGATATTTTTTTTATGAGAAGCAAAAGTTTAAAGCTATAATGCATTAATGATGGATTTGTTTCTTACAAACAAACATCTTTGCACTTCACAAGATGTTAAATGATGGACTGGAGTCCTGTGGATTAGTTGTGGATTATCGTGATGTTTTTATCAGCTGTTTGGACTCTCATTCTGACGGCACCCATTGTATCCACTGCACAGGATCCATTGGTGAGCAAGTGATGTGATGCTACATTTATCCAAATTTGTTCAGATGAAGAAACAAACTCATTTATATCTTTGATGGCCTTAGGGTGAGTACATTTTTAACAAATTTTCATTTTTGAGCAAACTATTCCTTTAAGGTAAACTTAGAAATTGTATTCATATTCATTTTATGAACACCTGCAAAACATGCCCATGTGTTCATAATAGCCTATTAAATCTGAGTCAGGCATGTTATCGTTCTCAAAACAGGACCACTTGTAGACTGATGAAAGATAATCTAAACCATTTATTTGATTGCAACATTAAATGAGTAAAGGTATTAAAATGACTTAGTCTGACATTTGCCACACACATTTGTGTGGTGAATGACATCTTTACCCTGTCTGGCCGTATATTCATTCTGCATAGAGATGCATGCTGGCCAAATGAAAGACATCATTTGCTAGAGGTATGAGTGAGTCAGGTCCTTAGGGGGAAATGGAACAGACCAACCATGCACTTGGCTTGTACGTGAGCTATAATAAAAAATGATGAAAGAATAACTTAATATGGCTGATGGGTTATTTATGTCATCTAAGAACATACTGTTCTTAAGATAGACAGTAATATGTCTTTTTACAATTATTACATGACAGGCTAATGTTTTACTTGAATAGCAATTCAACATGCATCTTTTTAATCTGTCATGCATACACATTTTATCTTCTTTTACATTCATATACATACGAGCAAGCATCAGAGCATGCAAGCGTACTGTAGTAGTCATAGCATTTAACCTTTAGGCAATTTGTGTTACAAGGACATTATTTACTCTCACAATCAAATGCAAGAAGCTGTAAATAGCTGGACTCCACATTTGAATGCTTTCTATTACCCTAGTGCCCTCTCAGCTGCTACTTGAGTAAAACAACTCAAAGATGTATTATGACAAAGAAACAGGAAACATGATACGTGATCAATATCATAATACTAATCATAATAATACATCTACCATGTAGGCTACTTGTATGTTCTTCACAGTGACTTTAGGAGGCATTTGACATTTAATCTTATACTTCGCAAGAAAGAAATTACAATAAACCAACCAATTTTGACTTATACTACTTTTTAGATCTGTAGGTTTTACCGTAAAAGAGTTATTTCACCACAGTAATTTTGGTATTGTATAATTATTATTATTATTATTTATTCATTGTAATATTATAAATAACACATGATTTAACCCTTAGAAACATTAAATAAGCATTTCAAATGCTGCAATTTCTCGTTTTTGCCATGTCATGCATTCTCCATGTTCAATCGTTCTATTATAGAAAACACTTTTTGGGTTTGCCCCCCATTGGCAGGAACTGGAGAAACAGCTATAGGCAATATATAAACATGCTCATCTTCCTCACTTATTACAGTACTAAGGCTGTGACAAAACTATATTTCTAAAACGTGTTTACAAGAAAAAATATATATAATTCTGAATGACTTACACAGTTACTCCTGAATCATTTAGAAGGAGTTTACATGGTATTCCCTTTGTTATTTCATGCATTTTGAAATCCCAACAAATACTACAAGTCCCACAAAGCGATCGTGTGGCCTCTGATTGGAGGCGATTGTAGCCAATCAAAGCGCTCAGCAGTACTGATGCGATAAGAGCATCTTCCATCATGGCGGTGGTATTCAAGGGATTTCCATTCAACCTGCTGTTTGCATCCATATTGTTAATTCTGCTGCTATGTCTTCAGTCTGGGGGAGGTCAGAAGAAAAAAGAGGTACTGATGCATTAATGAAGCTGCCTTTCACAGCACCCAGTGATGTTGATTTCTGGCAAAAATCCTAGTGTTCGCGTCCAACTCGAGCATCTGTATTACCAGCTGGCGCAGTTAAATGATGTTGACCCAGAGACGGCTATTTTTAAAGCTGCACGGCAAGAACAAGACGCTGTTCTAATATAACATGTTTTTGCATCAGTGTTCTAGCAGAATGCCCCTTGTGTTTTATCCTCGCGGGTGTCCGTTCCATTGTGATTGTGAACGCAGCCGAGTGCGCGTGGTCGTGACGCTGTACGCCTGCCCTTATAATGATAAACTATTCTGTGGAAGCAAATAATAATAATAATTGAACGTTAAACAAAAGTAGCTGTTATAAAGTTTGATATTTGAAGAGGTGGCGCTGTTTATTTCTTGATTCATCTAAATAAATTTAAATGCATCTAAATTGCGTTAGCTCGTTTATTAATTTATATTATTATTATTTTTAATTAAATCGTTTGAATGTTTGACTGAACACTAAGGTTATTTCATCGTTAATTTAGATACTTAAATTTAGATCATTAATTTAGATACTTTTATTTTATTTACTTACATTTTAAGTTACACATGCAGCTTTCTATATTTTTATATGTAGATAGCCTATTTTTATTTTATATTTCTGAACATGTTTTTGAAGTATCCGGTTGAATCATGGGTGTTAATAATAATTGCAAATAATATAGATGAATTAAAATAACATTATTTTTACTTTTTTATTAAGTTATTGTAATAATTCTGAATTGTCTTCATAATTTACTGCAGTGTTTCTGAATGTCAGGTGAACTGCTAGACCAGGGGTAGGCAAGTTCGGTCCTAGAGAGTCCTGCAGAGTTCAGCTCCAACCCTAATCAAACACACCTGAACAAGCTAATCAATGTCTTCAGGATTACTAAGGCTATAGGCAGGTGAGTTTTGTTTTCAGGGTTGGAGCTGAACTCTGCAGGACTGCGGCTCTCTAGGACCGAACTTGCCTACCCCTGTGCTAGACAGAGTCTAGACAAGGGCTGCCCAAACTCGGTCCTGGAGGGCTGGTGTCCTGCAGAGGTTAGCTCCAACCCTAATCAAACACACATGAAGCAGCTAATCAAGCTCTTATAGGCATACTAGAAACTTCCAGGCAGGTGTGTTGAGGCAAGCTGGAGCTAAACTCTGCAGGACACCGGCCCTCCAGGACTGAGTTTGGGCACCCCTGGTCTAGACAGTCTCTAGATAGTCTCTCTTTCTCTTCCTTTCTTACTTGATTCTCTCTCTCTCTCTCGAAAATATGATGTGTATTTGACCTTTTCCTCTCCCCTGCGGCAGAGGAGCAGAGAAATGATCATATTGAGCACAAATCAGGCAAAGTGGTGAAGCAGCATCTTTCTGCTTCCCCCCCCCTCCTGCATTTTTAAACTGATTTCTTCATATTTCCTCTTCCTCTTTTGTCTTTTCCTCCTTCTTTCTCCTGCCCCTCTGCTCTGCGGGTGCTGAGAAGGGCAGTATTTTGACTCCCTGTCGTTAGGGCTTAATATATCTGTTAAGGTTTACTCTGCCCTCTACAAGCGAGGGAGGAATATTGGAGAGTGGGTAGGGGGTGTTGGATTTTTTTTTTCCCAAGCCCAGCTACTCGTTCATCATCACAGCCAAATTTTGTGTGTCTCGTATCTTGGCTTGACTAATGTGAAAATGTGGGAATAGAAGGAGTAAGCAGTTTTGAGCTGCTTGAATAGCAGTTTTTGTTTGCCTTTGTTTCCCCTTGAGTTGGCCTGAGGTGGACTCTTCTTTATAGCGTTTAAAGAGGACTTGCCAATTTATTTTTCCTCGTTTTGTCCTTTACTTGTTTACACTCGGGGTCACGTATGAGGTTTCTTTTAAGGTACTGCTTTCTGATTTTATTCCTGGCCTTTTGATGACTTGGCTGCAAAATTCCTTTCTAGCTTTATTTTCTGGTTTGATGGGTATATATTATATCAACATAATTACATTTTAAGATGTTATAGGATTTGCATGGCCAAATAAACTGCCATGGCGAAATAGCATAAGTGTGAATGTACTGTGTTAATTTGATTTCATGAATTTATGTAGGTATTAATTGCTCATTTCTCAGGTTTATATTTTTCACCCTGTTGTCTAGCATGGGACCCCCCCGTCCTAAAATTTAAAAGACAGATATACAGTATATTTCTATCACTGTAAAAAAAAAATCTGTGACATTTACGGTAAAATACCGGCAGCTGTGGTTGCCAGAACTTCACCGTAAAAAATATGGTAGCAACATTTTAGGTTTTACAGACTTAACTTAAATTCACTTAAGTTAGACTTAACTGTTAATAAACCAACATATTGAAGCGTTAATATCTGTTTTGAACCATTGTAATGCACTGATAACCACCAAAAACTGGTGGTGATGAGAAAGTCACATGATGAACCAAAGCTCATCACAAACTTTTCTACGAGCTAAGGAGGGCAATACTTTTATATAGAAGATGCACAGTGTCATTCATACAAACACTAAACCCCATCATGGTGACACACGATACTGAAATAATGCAATA
>NW_015536800.1:3628184-3633508 GCF_001515605.1 Sinocyclocheilus anshuiensis | reverse complement strand
CATTGTAATGCACTGATAACCACCAAAAACTGGTGGTGATGAGAAAGTCACATGATGAACCAAAGCTCATCACAAACAGCTTTTCTACGAGCTGAGGAGGGCAATACCTATATATAGAATGTGCACAGTCTCTTTCATACAAACACTAAACACCATCATGGTGACACACGTGATACTGAAATAATGCAATAAACATTGAATTAACAACATTAGATGTAGAATTAAACCCTAATGTACACAACTGGTAAGAAAAAACTAAGAAACATTTGTTATTTCAACAACAACAACAAAAAACCCATCAAATATGAAGTGTCATGCAGGGAATTCTGTGAGTGTCAATTTACGGTTTGTCACTGTAAATTATACGATGACTTTTTCTTTTTCACTTCCAAAAACCGTATATTTGTAACAGTATGTTACTGTAAAATTACATTAAATGTAATTACATTTATTCACCGAATATAGTATGGAAACTTACTGTTAACCAGTTAACAGGTTTTTACTGTAGCATTTTTACAGTATTTTACTGTTAAAATCACAATCAAGGCCCAATTAATACTTTGAAAAATTTAGATTGTAAATATTATTTGCTAAATATTTTGTTTTGATTGTTACATTGTGGGTTTTTTTTTTTAACCTAAAATGTTTAATAGCATACTGTTAGATGTAAAAAAAAAAAAATGTTACAAAATTAGCTACTACTGTTCAACGTATTATTCATTTCAATCAAACTTTATATACTTGTATCAATTAATTTATTTGTTTTAATATTTGTTTATTAGTTATGTTTATGCACTTTTTTACTTTATTTACTTTATTACTATAAATAAACATATATATTTTTACTTGTATCAATTTATTTGAATCAAATGTATTTAAATTAAATGTCATTTATCACTACTTTTTGTTTTAGTTATTAGTAAATTGATTAAATGTTATTTTATTTATTTTAATCAAATGCATTAGTTTATTTAGATATACACTGCCTTTCTAAACTTGTCCATGTACCCTCATCCACTCCCTTGTGGACCCTGGCAGTACCTGGACCCCAATTTAAAAACCCTTGGTCTTGATATCATCTTCAATTAACCGGTTCAGTGTAATATTTTGTTCATCCTAATGTATTGTTTTAAATTTGAGTTGTGCAATGCAAGTTTTCCTTTGGAGAAGATTTTCAATATGAAAACAGTATAACTCAAAATAGGCTTCTCGTTTGAATACATGACTGTGTCCAACACTTGTTTGGTTTGCTTACTTTAGCAGCTGCTCTTAAATCAAAATCCCGTAGGCTATGTTGAATCACTCCCAAAGAATGAGTCAAATTATTATTTCTATTATTTTTGTCTGGATGTCATGCTCTGTTCGGTTTTAATGCATAAGAGGTGGTTTTTGCTTATGGATGATATATTTTAGTTTTTTTCCAACGTCTATAGCTATGGGCATAGATTTGGGTATGGACAGTATAGGTTCATGTTACTACCACCACTGTTACCAAGAGACCTTTAATTAGTAACAATATTTCTAGCCATCACAGTTGTGAATAAATGTAATATAGGGAGTATTGGATGTTTTTGTGTTATGTTTTCAGGTTAGGCTAATTTAGGTTGAATTAATATATTACATTTATTGTAAATATACACTACCATTCAGAAGTTTGGGGTCAAGGCTGCATTTATTTCATGATAAATACAGTAAAACTATACATTTGTGAAACATATTTACAATTTACAATATCTGTTTTCTGTTTTCATATATTTAAAAAATGTATTAATTCCTGTGATGGCAAAGCTGAATTCTCTATTTTAGTCTTCACTGTCAAATTATTATTCATAAATCATTCTAATATACTGAAGAAACATTTCTTATTATCATCAATGAACAATTAATGTCAAAAACATTCTTAATATTTTTGTAGTACCTGTAATTTTTTGTCCTCAGAATTATCTGATTTATAGAAAGTTTAAAATGTACTTGAAATTTATTTTTCATCACTTTTGATTCATTTAGTGTGTCCTTGCTAAATAAAAGTATTAGTTTGTTTGTTAATTTGTAAACACATTTTTGAACGGTAATGTATGTTTTATTTATATACTATGCATAAAAATCGTATTAATCATAATTTAATAATTAAGTTAATTACAGTATATAAGAAATTCATAAATACGATTAAGAAAGAGTAGTGAGTTATTGTCAGTAATTACTGTAGGTAGGATTTAGCAAAACTGTTTCTAGTTGCTTACTAGCTTGTGTATTATGATAACAGTAGCAATTATTTTTATGGTGAGTATATTTGCTATAATAGAAAATGTATTTGCTGCAAGGAAATCAGGCAATGTTATGATTTACATTTAAACAGATGACTAAGTTTAATACATTTGAAACCTATAAACAAAGTACGCTGTGTGAATAAAAATAATAATAAAGTTCCAATGAGCTGCTTATAATATCGGCCTAATGAGACTGTTACCTAAAAATAAACGGTAGTATCGTCTAGTACGTATTTGGTCACTGTATTGTAGCTCTAGTTCTGCTGCTGTTTCGCTGCAGGACTCTCAGGATCCTCTGCTGTCTCTATTCCTCATATCTCTGGTAGAACATTTCTTGCAATATCTGCTGCAGGAAAAGTGTCCGGGCCCATGATAGCTCCATCCTGACTGTAGCAGCTGGAGCTGAATAGCAGTGTGATCCCTTCTCCCTTCAGCTCTCAAACTGCGGCTCGACTCATTACGGCTCCGACTGGCACTGGGGCAAAAAGCATGAAAGAGTTTATGTTCTGAAACAACTGAAATGTTTGAAGTCTTGAAGCCTCCCTCACGTTGGGGTGAACAGTGCGAGGAGGGCCACCCTGCTGAGTGTTTGATGAAGGCAGTTTAATTCTAAAAGCTCAGAGGCATAATGATGCATACGTGTAGTCATCCATAGATAGGAAAGCACGTCATGCTGCTCTGCCTGTCTCATTCTTTCCCCTATTCTGTTTCTCTCTTTTCTCGTTCTCGCTAACGTTTTATTCCCTCACCCCATCATTATGGACTGCTCTCGCGCTGCATTGATCTCTCGGATTGGGAACACTATTTCAGTGTGCCAACCTGCATATATATATTTCCATAATGAGTCTCAAGACTCAGCAAGATTCTAATTCTAAATACATCACGGCTCACTGCAAATTAATCTCCTCGAGATGATGATGTCTCCAGAGCATCAGGAGGTAGTTTTACATTTTTATTTTTGTATTTTTAATTTGTTATTGGTAGGGTCACTAGAGGCAAAACAGAGGAAATGATTGGCAGAATGGGAATGGAGGAAAAGATTGAGTCAGACTCACATTGCCGGCATGAACACTGTGGCACGACTAGGGTCATATACTTGCAAGATCATGGAACCAGCCATAAAAATGCAATTTACAGTATAATGCAGAATGTCACAGAATTTGCCAAATTTTGGATGAATGAATCAAGTGTTCATTTGATTACCACAATTTTTACAATCTAGCCCACTGTATTTCGGAAAAAAAAATTGTAGTAAATTATTAAATTGTTAAAGTTTTATGAATCCGATTACATATACTTGTTTTTTTTTTTTTTTATTAAAATGTAATTGTAATTCTAATGTAATTTTTGTCAAACTTATTTTTGTCAAAATTATTCTTGGAATGGAATTTAGGAGAAAAATAAAACTGATTTCATAGAGTCCTATAGGCCGCAACTCTAACGTCATTTTCTCCTCAAAAGTCATTGCATTCAATTCGTCAAAACCTGGGTTACACGGACCCTGCTTTTATTTATTTTTTTAATAGTGTACTTTTATTCTTAATTAGGTTTAGCATATAAAGAAATTAATAGTAAAATGTAAAAAATGCATAGAATCATGATGAAGTTGTATCCGTAACCTAATAACAGTTGATTATTCTAAATGGTTTGGGTCACCTTGTGGGGGTCGCTATTTTGAGGTCACATGACCACCAAAAACTGCTTTGCTTTATCTGTAATCCCTGTATTATTGGACACTTTTACTCACAGAATATATTGATCATGGCTGACTGTTCAAAATGCATTTCTACAATAGCATCTGTATCCAAAAAATATTGTTTTACATGATGTGACATCCACACCATTAGGTGTCAGTGTAAATCCAACATGACTGCCATTGTTTGTTAGTGTAACAGTAAAAAATAGTGCGGAAATTCCAGTTAGTTTGGAAAAAAATAATAGTCGGGGGCGGGGGATGCAGTGATTTTCCAGTCTTTTTGTAAAATAATCTCTATTTTTGCAAGCGTGTTCTGCTATTGATGCAGAATGTAAAACCTTCAACTTTAACTTATAACAAAAAAAGCATTTTGTGCATACTTTCTATAATAGCTCTACTTAACAGAAATAGAAGACTGAGTAAAAGCACAAAAGAGCATGATCCCGTTGCATATGTGCACAGCTGTCGCTCCCATGCCTGACTAGAGTGACAGCGAGCCGTGTTTAAGGCCCAGTGTAGTGGATTTGCAAAATGATTTGTATTGTGCTTGAGAAGCATTACCAAAATGATTCTCCATGCCATCCAGATAGACGCAGTGCCCCAGCCGCTGGGAGGCTGTGATATATCAACATTAGACCCAGAGCCATTCCTCATGCATCGCTTATAAAAAAAATCATTCTGAATATTGAGCAACTCATGGTTAGCCTAGCCCTGAAAACCCCACACTCTCTTCTCCAACAGGGCAAGCTTGTGTGGTTATTTCACTTTGCGTTTTAAAATGCAAAATAAGGCTTTAAAAGATAAATAAACAAAAAAGAGCCATGAATATTTAGCAGGCCCCGGGCACCCTCCGGTCTCCACTCATGTCAGATCTAGGTCTGCAGGTGTAATTCCATTTCCCTTATACATTTTATTTAATATTCAAGAGATTTGTAGGCCATTTGTAACAAGTGCATTGATATTCTTACTTTCTCTCCATTGGAAAAAAAAAAACAAAAGTGTTAGCGGACAAGTGGTGTGTTTTCATTGCACTGCAATGTTTAAATGATAGAAGTATGCAGTATATTGGAAACACTGTTATAATATTTAGTTAAATTTAAAGGGGTCATATGATGTTGCTAAAAAATAACATTATTTTGTGTATTTGGTGTAATGAAATGTGTTTATGCGGTTTAAAGTTAAAAAAACACATTATTTTCCACATACTGTACATTATTGTTTCTCTTCTATGCCCCGCCTTTCTGAAACGTGTCGATTTTTACAAAGCTCATTGGTCTGAAAAGCGAGGTGTGCTGTGATTGGCCAGCTATCCAGTGCATTGTGATTGGCCGAATACCTCAAGCGTGTGACGGAAATGTTAC
>NW_015536800.1:3627672-3628094 GCF_001515605.1 Sinocyclocheilus anshuiensis | reverse complement strand
GTTACGCCTTCTTTCTTTGCGTGAACATTTGGGCGGTGTTATGCAAATCTTCCCACATTGTGACATAGACATGTTGGGGGCGTGTTAGAACGAGCTGTTTTAGGAAGGCGTGGTTGACTCTTACCTTTTATAAAGAATATCTCTTTGGATTTGAGACTTTAGTCTTTGCAACTTTACAGATCTTCTTTATGCACCAAGAGCTTGTAACACTTCAAAGAGAAAGGAAAAATTGAAATCGCATCATATGACCCCTTTAAAAGTGGGCAGCTGTTGCCTGAACTTTACCATAAAAATGTATTTACAATGTTTCAGACATTATGGGATGTCGTTTGGGCCACTAGGGCTGCACAATATTGAAATAAAATCAATATTACAGTATGGCTTAGGATGATTAGGCTGCAATTTAATAGGGGTGGGGGAAA
>NW_015536800.1:3625299-3626044 GCF_001515605.1 Sinocyclocheilus anshuiensis | reverse complement strand
AAGTATCGATCTTTTATTATACTATTTGGTAGAATAATAAAATCAATTTCTTTACAATCCACTAGATGGTGGAGTTTTTTTCTGGTGAGGTCAGCTGGGTCACCTTCAGCATGCAAAGTTAGTAAAATAAAGAGGGCGGCATCCCGGAAAGTTATCAGTAGGCTACATATAATAATAATAATAATAATAATAATAATAATAATGATATATATGGCGCGCAGCGTCGCACCCTGCCCGGCAGTGTTCAGCGTGCATGTTTCACTCTCCTCGTCACTGCGTGGTTTGACGCTCACGCTCCGCTCAATATTCCGAGCTATGAATGTGCGTTCCGCTCATGTACCGCTCATGCTCATCGGAAAAGCAAAGTCCGCTCAAATAACGCGTTGACAGGAAATTTCTATGCAGTATACTTGTTCCTGTTTGCAGTAGCGCTACTGTGCTGTAACATGCTGAAGGCTAGTTCAGCTGTACTGGGCAACGCTGCTAAAATAATGCTTCTTTCAGTGACGCTCTGCTCATATGCTCTGATAATAATAGCTTTGTAGGACTATACATTATTTGGATAATTAGTAAAAAAAAAAAAAAAACTTAGCCTATATCTGATTCTGTTACATAGAAGTGAATAAAAATAATATATTGATATTTAATATTAAGGTAACACTTTTCAATAAGGATTCATTACTTAATGTTAGTTAATGTATTAACTATCATGAACGAACAATGAACAATACATTTATTACAGTAT
>NW_015536800.1:3620665-3625046 GCF_001515605.1 Sinocyclocheilus anshuiensis | reverse complement strand
TGTTACTTTCAGTAAAAGTGTGGTTATTTTATTGGCTTGTGTTTTTTTTTTTTTAATTCAGTAACATTCAAATTGAGTTAAATTGAAAAAGTCTTACAAAATTACTTTAATCATTACAAAGCATTTTTGGTTTCGGTTTTCGGCCAAGTGCATCCAGAATTTTCGGTTTCTGTTTCGGCCCAGAATTTTTATTTCGGTGCATCCCTAGATGTAAGACTACATGTTTTATTTAATTTAATTTAAATTTAACAGTAATTTACTTTCAAATGCCCCAATTGCTGAAGGGTCTGCACAACTTTTTAGTACAATTTCAAGTTGCACTGTTCAAATTACCTGTAGTAGCACATCAGTGCATACCTGTTTACATTTAATTAAGAAGACTAGATTAGACTGTAATACAAATAGTTGAGTTTGCCAGGTGCATACATTTATGACAGGTTTTCATGAAAGTGTTGGTCAGTTTGTCTGCTTGACAAATCCCATTTTGCACTGCAACAATAAAACTGAAGTGAGATAAAAAAACTGAGAAATGTTTCTTTTTAGTTAAAACAGATTTTGTCAAAGTTTTCCTTTGGGGACATAATTTGAAGTTGGAAAAAGGTAATAAATTGCAGTATATCGCAGAATATCATAATATATTTAAAATCGCAATAATATTGTATCGCGACACAAGCATCGTGATAATATCGTATCGTGAGGCCTCTGGTGATTCCCACCCCTACAATTTAAGTAAATATATATGCTTTCAGAGTGAAGCGCATCATTTACACACGTCTAGAAAGGTTTGGTTTATTTACTGTGAATGAAGCCATTCTGAGACTGCTGCATGCATGCCAGTGAACATACAGTACCTTCATTTTGAAACCAGGAAGCACTTATATTTATTTGATAGCAACCCATCAAAATAAAACGATTGATTGTATACGGTTTAAAATAAATTAAGATGCAGATATTGATAATATTGTAATTTGACAGTAACTTAATATTAATTGTATTACTGTTTTTGGTAACTTTTTATTTTAAGGTGTCCTTGTTACACAAGTTGCATGTACTTACTATTATAATAAAAATAAATTATGCATAATTACATGCAAGTAACCCTAAGCCAAACCCTAATCCTAACCCTATCCATATAGTAAGTACATATAGTTAATTACTATTACTCAGTACTTAAATGTATAATTACACTGTAACAAGGACACCTTAAAATAAAGTTTAACCCTGTTTTTTTTTGCAGTACAATGGAATTATTATCATAAATTTATTTATATAAATTTGTTTAATATATTCAGTAATACTCACAATAAAATCATAATTATTATTGTTTTATAGTCATTATAAATTGGCCAAAACAATGTGAATATGGCCAATGACAACTTTCTTTATTATTATTATTATTATTATTATTATTATTTTACTAATTAGAAAAAAAAAACTTTATAATAAATTTCTAATCATCCTAGAATGACTGATTCTTTCCGAGTAAAGCGATTTAATTCATCTGGTAAAATATTTTGTATTTTTTCATATTATGATATATAATCGCTATGCCATTTTTTCTTGTCCAATATTGTGCAGCTATACCGTGTACATAATTTATTATTTATACTGTGTACATTATTACATTTAACTATCATTAAAGTCCCAAGAAACATATATATTTAAAGGAATAGTTCTCCCAAAATCACATTTCTATCATCATTCACTCATGTTGTTCCAAACCTGCATTACTTAATTTATTTTGTGGAACACAGAAGGTGATTTAATTAAATACTTAAATTTGGGCCTGTTCGTCAAACAGTGACTATCGAGTTGTAAGCACAACTTTTGTTACTTTTATATTATTTTGTGTCCTTTTTGAAGCAAGACGACGACGAAAAATATTCGTTAACGAACATTTTTTCTGTGACTAAGACGAGACGTTGACGAGCTAAAACTAATATCTGATGATAAAAACTATGACGAAATTTATGCAGAGTCTTCGTTAACAAGATGAGACGGGACTATAATGTTATTTGAAGACTACCGGACGTTCAAAATACACCCTATAGGCTACTGTCTTGTCCTTCAAAATGTGCGTCCCTGTCATTGGAGTGCAATCGGATAAGGGGCGTTTGCATATCTAGTCTCAGTATAGCAGCCGCAGTGGATGGATAGTAGGGCTCTGCGATATTGAAGAAAAATGCGATATGCGATACCTTATAAAAAAATGCGATATGCGATACGATATTGCTTAAAGTGTGTAAATGACGACGAAAAATATTCGTTAACGAAATTTTTTTTCTGTGACTAAGACGAGACGTTGACGAGCTAAAACTAATATCTGATGATAAAAACTATGACGAAATTTATGCTGAGTCTTTGTTAACAAGATGAGACGGGACTATAATGTTATTTGAAGACTACCGGACGTTCAAAATACACCCTATAGGCTACTGTCTTGTCCTTCAAAATGTGCGTCCCTGTCATTGGAGTGCAATCGGATAAGGGGCGTTTGCATATCTAGACTCAGTATAGCAACCGCAGTGGATGTGTTGTTTGATTAACATTAGTGACATATTCAGCAGCACGTATTTATAGGCTGCTGTCCCTTTAAATCCGACTGCACGGATCCAGTATAATGATACACATCCGATTTCTTTCTCAGCTGTTTACATTCATTTAAAACATAACCGACTGTGTTTACGAGAATGATCGTCGAGATGGGTACTATTGACATAATTCTGTGTGTATGTGTCTGTTCAAACATAAGGAGGAGATACGAAAGATGAATCGACTCGATCTGAAACGCGTCTCTCTCTGTGTGCGCGCGCGCTTTGCGCGTGTGCGGCAGAACTGAAGAGACGCTGCGCGAGATGCGGCTTGTGCGAGCTAGGGATGGGCGATACCACTTATTTTGTTTTCGATACGATACCGATATTTTTCAAGGCAGTATCGTCGATATCGATACCGATACGATACTTCTGAACTAAACTTTTAAATGATTAAATTTATTCAATTATTAAATTACTAAGAGTAAAATGGGTAATGATAACCACTTAACTTTGTTTAAAACACATTTTAACATTCAATACGCCTTAATTGTAATTTATTAGGTTATATTTTTGTTTACACATGGTTCAAATGTGTTTTTTGTTTACACATGATTCAAATCTACAAATACTACAGTTGAACTATGGTCACTTTAGTAAAACCATGGTTCATTTTCATAAGGGACTGCCAGTGACAGGCTGTTGCATCCATAAAATGCAACCTTTTTGTTCTGACAGTGTATGATTTCTATTAACATTACAGAATAGAACATGATCTGTATTATCTTTCAACGTTCAATTTAAATAAATGTAATTGTACAAACTATGTAGGCTACAATTTCAATTTGTTTATGTTTTTTTTCTGTCCTCTGATAGTTCAGGGCTGCTGTTTCCAAAAGCTTTAATGCTTTCTTATGATACTCGCGTCAGTATCGATATATTGATACTTAGGATCGATACGCCCATCCCTAGTGCGAGTGCTTCCGGTGTGAGTCAGACAGCAAGATGAGACGGCAAAGAGTTGTTTTCTGCAACTTATTGCACTTAACTCTTTTTAACGTCAAGCAATTCTCTGCTATATGCGTCAAACTAAAACTTTGACCTTTTGCAACGTTTTGATTTAAGTAGCCTATTATTAAAAATGATAATGATATCGCACGCCGTTGCGATATGCATATCGCGATATTTATATTTGCGATATGTATATCGCGATATTTACATTTGCGATGTTTCGATAATTTTCGATATATCGTGCAGCCCTAATGGATAGGCTACCAAAATGCAAACTAGCGATCTGAAACAATGGCCTCAGCACCCGAAGGGGTGGGGATAAGGTGACCAGACGTCCCTTTTTTCCCAGGAGTCACAATTAGTTGTCGATTAACTTAAAGTTAGTGAAGGCGGGATAGGCGGAATCGCTCTGATAGAAGTGCTCTCTCTCTCGCACACGCTCCACTTCTTCAGTTCTCATATACAGCGCGCGATCAGTTCTCAGTGCTCAAATACACACACAGCAGTCCAAATGTCTATCGTGTAGAGTATCTCACGTAAATACAGTCGGTTATGGATTAAGTGAACGGAAACAGGTGGGTGAAAACTGAACGTGTGTTAGTATTACATGCATGCCTTCAGTCTTAAAGGGACAGCATTCCTAAAATTAGTAGCCTACCTATGAGTGTCATTAATTTTAACCAGGGCTGTCCAAACTCGGTCCTGGTGGGCCGGTGTCCTACAGAGTTTAGCTCCAACTTGCCTCAACACACCTGACTGGAAGTTTCTATGCCTAGTAAGAGCTTGATTAGCTGGTTCAGGTGTGTTTAATTAGGGTTGGAGCTAAACTCTGCAGGACA
>NW_015536800.1:3605016-3620454 GCF_001515605.1 Sinocyclocheilus anshuiensis | reverse complement strand
TCGTCTCAAGATAAAGACTAAGACTAAATCAAAAATGCCTGTCAAAATTAACACTGTTTTGAAGGTTAAAGACTCCAGTTTCCATTATTTGTAAGTGCATGGAAAAGAGCAAACAATACATTATTCAAAAATGTTTGTTGTTCCATGTAGGGTTGCAAAAAGGTGGAAAATTTCCAGTAAATATCGGAAACATTCTAGAAATTTTGGAAACTTTCCAGGATTTTTTTGAATATTCCAGGGATTTTTGGAAAGTTTCCACCCCTTTGCAAGCCTAGTTTCATGGAAGAAAGAAAGTTGAGTAAATGTACTGGTGTGAGTAAATTACATAATTTTTAGTATCGAGTGAACTAGTCATTTAACTAAATTATTATTTTATAAAAAAATTGAAACGAAATATTACATTGAAATATAAACTATATATTTACAATATAAAATCCAAATACATTTTACCATATATGATAAGGTAACTAGAAGTTTCCAAATTAACCAGCTTTTTTTTACATTGCATCCTACCAAAAAAGTTTCTGATCAAAATATGTGATACAAGTTCATTTTATTTATGAATCTGAATGTGATTCACTATTAACAGCCCTGCTGAATGAATGATAATAGCATGTGTGGCAGAGCTGTCCATTTGATGGATACTTTGTGTTCCTGAGACGTCGCCCTGCCCACTTTCTGACATTTTGGTGAGAAATTGTGCATAATAAGAGGGAAGTTATTTTTGAAGCCGGGGGAAGCGGAGAGTACGTGAGACTGACCACTAGTAGAGAGTCAGACGTGCTCTATTTAATATCAGCCCTGAAACATCTTTGAATAGAATAATTTGTGTCAGCCTGTTTTTACAAAACTGCAAGCTTTTTCTGTGTTCTGTGGAGCACAAAAGCACACATTTTGAAAAATCGTCTAAAAAATCTTTAAAAGAACTCCAAAACACTCATGCTGTAAGCATGTTCATGGTTTCACTTTTTACTATCCTTTTTTGCCAGTTTTACTTTATTTTACCTAGGCTTTTTATTAGACCATAAACTCCACACCAGTTTATTTCCCACAGGTACTTTCATTTTCTGACTTTCCCCATGTGTTTTTTTAACCTAAGCTCTCGGGGTTACGCGAGAGCTCTGTTAACCTGTGTGTCACGCTGTGTGCTCTGACCCAATGTCTCTCGTTCAAACTCCTGGTGTTCACTGAGCCAAAAAGAGCTCGACAGCTCAGACCACTGACTTCCAAACAGAAAAATCACTACCTGCAAACGTCACGTTGTCTTTATTTGAAATATGGTATAAGGTAACAACTTCCAATTCAGTTTCCCTTGCTCTTTCATTCCTCCCAGTCCTGGGTACCCTCCATCTGTCCACCCTGTAGCTTGTGACATCTTCGATTGTCCTTTATCAGTGCTGTCATAGCAGTCGTCATCACAGCGTGGCAGTGGATGATCCGGTGGAGATGCTTTAGGCATGAGGACAGCGTGAACGAGTCAGCCTGTCGAACCGGATAACGCATTCGGCCTTATCAGTGCTGTGCCAGCCGTCCACCACAAAGCCTTAAACATGCATTAAAGAGTGTATCAGAGAGAGTCGTTCATTAGGGAGAGTAGTGACAGGGGAGGAAGGAAAACAAGAATCTCTTCAACACATCTCTCCACCTGTCTTTCTCTTCTTCGTTCTTGTCACTGTTTTGCCCTTCGTCTCCCTCTCTGTTTTTTTTTTTGTCAGATTAAGATTGTTGTTTCTAATTGTTGCGTTTTATTAGTATTCTCCGTGTGTTTTAGTGAAGGTGCCAAAAGGTGCTTTTGCCGTGACGTGACGTGAGTGGTTACTTTGTTGCATTTAAGGGGAAAATACTACACCATGTTACAGGTCGACCAATTTTACCAATACCCATAGCTAGGTTGGACCACACTGACTCTAAAACAGTTGCTTTAATCACCAAACGGGCAAAAGTTTACTTCAAGAATGAACAAAGTAGCATTTTGAAGTTTAAAGAGTGTTTAAAGAAAACGGAGCAAATGGAAAGAGAACGCACAATCTATGTTATAGCTCTCTAAATGAAGCATACTTCATTTATTAGAGCCACAGAAAGGCAAAGGTTTCGCTGAAAAATGCACAATACACAATTTTACAGACAAATATAATGTAATTTAATGGAAATCTATGTGAATGTCGCTCTGTGGCACAACATAATTTTCTGTAGGCTGCATTTAAATACGCATCTGAAGTTTCCTGCTCTGTGCAGTGTGCAGCCTCACGTGTCAAAACAAACAACACGAGGTGTCAGTGATTTCCACCTCTAGTGGCCGCTCTCGCACTGTATTATGGCAGCGGACCCTTCTAAGCCGCTCCAGCAATGGATGCAACTCAGAGAACTATTGGCATGGATTTTTGCCGATAGTTCCGGCAATCAACCATCGGTGCCGATTAATCGGCAAAACCAATCAATCGGTCAACCTCTAATTGGAACGATGCTTTACATTTCCAGTCTCTGGTGTTTCTAGTCAAATTAACATATTTTCTGAGCCGATAACTTTAAACCTATGAAAATGAGAGCATCCATTTAGAAGTGAGAATCCATCATGGCGGCCCTTATCGGTTACTCAGGAAAAATGTGGAGACTTCCATTCAAAAGTTTGGGGTCAGATATTTTTTAAAGAAGAAAATACAATTTTATATCTTTGTTTTAACATTGATAATAATAAGAAATATTTTTGAGCACCAAATTGACATATTAGAATGATTTCTGAAGGACCATGTCACACTGAAGAGTGGAGTAAGGGCTGCTGAAAAAAATATATTGCATCACAGGAATAAAGTAACAAATTAACAATTAAGTAGCAATAAAGTAACAATTAAGAAAAATTTTATTTTAAATTGTAATAATATTAGGGCTGTCAAACGATTTATTGCGATTAATCACATCCAAAAAAAAATATTGTTTACATAATATATGTATGTACTGTGTATATTTATTATGTAAATATAAATACACACACATGCATGTATATATTTAAGAAAAATGTTACGTTTATATATTAAATATATTTATATATGATATAATTTATATGAATATAAACATACACGTTAATACATGTCTTTATATATACAAAATAAATATACACAGTACACACACATATAATATGTAAACAAAAAAACGTTTATTTTGGATGCGATTAATCGTTTGACAGCACTAAATAATATTTTATAGTATTACATTTTTTAATCAAATAAATGCAGCCTTGCTGAGCATAAGAGACTATTTTCACAAACATAAAAAAAGTTTCTTTTTTTTTTAGGTTAAATAGTTTTCTTTTTTCTTTTTTATCTTTACCCAGTACGTTATGTGCTGGGCTTTAGCTGTTAAACCCTTTTGGAAAAGTTGCCTCTTTAAATTCATCCTCTGTAAAGCACCGCCACAAGACCCATACACATGCTGATGGACGGCTTTGTCTGATGAATTTGGGCTTATATTGAACTTTCTTATTATTCTCTTCCTGGGGATTTTTTGTGAAATGTCCTTTTCATTAAGTTGAGGTGGTGTAAGCACTTGGTGCCTATCAAAGACTTAATCTCATCTCGAGATCTAATATCGCTTCACTCGTGGCCATTGCCATTCATTTCCCAGTCAGCATCTAATTGACAGGAAAATTAGATCCACATTTCTCTCTCACTCTGAAAATGGAGAATGGAAAAAGAACTGCATTTAAGAAAAAGAATAATACGCCAAAACCCCAAATTGAGCTGCTTTGTCTTGTCTTCTAATACACTTGGGCTTGAGCCAAATCCTGGAGTAAATTATCCTCAATAATTAGTAATGATAATCCTGAGGAAAGCCTGAGGAAAGTCTTTTGTTGTTGTGGAGAACAGCCTGTTATTATTGCCACATTCTGCTCCACTTTTCAACTTATAATGGTTGTCAGAAGACGACTCAAAGGCTACATTCATATAGTCATTATCTGGGAATTTACTAAGAGGTTAGACTCTAAAATTGTCCTGTGTTTAAAAAAAAAGAGACCATGGCTGTTTGAATAATGCCTGTACAGACAGGTAACCCCTCAACCTATTTCTCTCAGGCCAGAAACATACTTTGTTACATACGAGCACATATTTTAAATGTTTGTTACTGTGGCAGTAGCCATTCTCAATATTCCAGAAGGCGACAGAGCTACTTTCAACAATGTCATTAAATCACATCAATAATGTCACTTTCACGCTTTCATAATAAATTTGTTAACAGGACTGTTTGTCTCTCCAAACAGACTATGCTGCTGCTGTGTTGATGTAAGTCTCTGAAAAGATCAAGCTAAGCATGTTCAATCAAGACCAGCCACAATCATGGTCCTAAACTGTTCTCTATAAATTAAATATCTAAAGTAAAGTTTTTAAGCTTATGGTTGCATGCACAAAATGCTGAATACCCATTAGTCTCGAATGTGCTTGCCGGTGTAAACACAGGCCGTTCACAATTGGTTTGTGGATAGATCTGCAGACTAGCTGCTGTCTGACATCTCACTCCCATCAAACAGACTTGCTGTATCAGCAAACCCCACCTGCTTCCCATGGCTAGCTGCGTGTCCCCTGCCAGCTTTGTTTATTAAACTAAAGTGCCGTTGGATTTTGTTAGAAACACAGCATAATAAAAGCAACCATGTGAATTTATTGCATTATTCTTCCATCAGAAATATAGCCTGATATTGCTCTTAGGGAATGTATTCAAATAGTAGCCATATAGGTAAAGATCTGGACTGGTTACCAAAAGGTTGCAGGTTCAAACCCCACAGAGATTTATTTATTTAATTAGAGCTGTTTGTCTGAGCTTGTTTTTGAGAGTGTTTAGAAACAAAAAAATCATGGAAGTTTTAGTTGAAGTTCATTTTGTCAGTTGAAAGTCACTTTGATCACAGGGCTTTTTATTGAAAGGTTGCAGGTTTGAATCCTTGATCCTTGATAAATGAAAAAAGAGGTGTTTGTCTGAGAGTGTGTTTATATGTATGAGAGACTATGAACCATCTGCATGTTTTTAGCGTTTGTTCAGACACTGTGTCACCACTGATAGTGTTTTTGTCTCACCATGCCTGAAAAGCAACGTGAAAAGAGTGGGCACGTTTTAGTTGAAGTTCACTTTGTCAATTTAAAGTCACTTTGACTGCTTCATCGCTTGACAGGTACGAGAATTCATCAAGGTAATTGGAGCGGAAAGATTCCCTTCTTTTGCTTGCCCAACAGAGCACAGTGATGTGCTTTTATCTGACACTCCCTGTAATTAAAGATAAGAACCTAAATATTAAAACCATCCAGAGAAGCAAATCACATCCACAGCCAGCTCCTGCAAGCCATAGAATATATAACATATATATATTTTTAATTTAAGCCTATGCTCACCAAGGCTGCATTTATTTGATAAAAAATACAGTAAAAACAGCAATATTATTATGATTTAAAATAACTTATTTCTATGTTAATGTATTTTTAAATGTAATTTATTTTTGTGATGGCAAAACTTTTTTCAGAGTCCAGTCTTTAGTGTCACATGGTTTTTCAGAAACATTTTTGATTATCAATGTTGAAAACAGTTGCTCCTTAATATTTTTTGTGGATGCCTTGATACACTACCATGATTTGGGATACCCACAACATTTGGGATAAGGAAGATAAAAAAAGAAATGAAGACTTTTATTCATCAAGGATGCTTTGTATTGATCAAAAGTGATGTGATATTTATAATGTTACAAAAGATTTCTGTTTTAAAAAATGCTTTTCTTTTGAATTTTCTGTTCATCAAAGAATCCTGAAAGAAAATTATGCAGCAAAAACTGTATAATATAACTAATAATTGATAAAAGCTCAGCACCAAATCGGTATAATATAATGTTTTTAACAGTGACTTCTTCTAACATGCGTGTTCAACCATATTTATATATATTTTTTTATTTTTAAAGTCTTGTTTTTTACCTCAAGTGCAGTGAATTCTTTTAAGATGTTTGGCATTCAAGTTACTAAATTCTAAAAAAAATAGACACTACTTTATCATTAAATAAATAGCATTTTGGATTGGATTTGGAAAAGTAGCAGTATTGTGATGTATATGGTTACTGTGGTATAAAATTACTCATACAGCGATATAAAAGTTTGCTTATACCGCCCGCCCCTAATAGACACACTCATTGGGCTGAAATGTATAGCAGCCAAACTAATATTATCCATCCAGCTCTCTGTAAGATCAGAACTGCTGTGCTTTTACCGGATCATGTCAGAGTTTATGCTTACATTGTGAAGAGCAAATTGAACCAAGGTTTGCAGATCCTCGATAAGCTCCTTCACCCATGAAAGCCAAGATCGGGGCACACAGGAGGAGTATTATATCATCCACTATGTCTGGGCCTGCCAAAGGGCTGGAGCATAATGAGATTGATCCTGATATGAAATAGCACCACGTCCAGTTTTTCTTCAAGCTTTGTAATCAGACTTTGGAAGCAGAATAAAAGGATAGAGGAGGGTTAGCAGAGAGTTTGGGTTATGAATTGAGAGAGCGAACTCTTAAAAGTAGTGTAAAAGACAGGAAGATGGATGATGAGGTTTTACAGGGTTTCAGGCTATGAAATGGCCACGAATGTGCTAAAAAATCATTTGCAACGATAATTTTAAGAGTATTTTCTTTTAGTGTAAGTTAGGGATGGCCGATATGGGCTTAAAAATGTATCACGATACTTTCTGATATTTATTGCGATAACGATATCAATGACGATAATTTAGGGAATCCTGTTTCTTTAGAGAAAAGTATCATCTTTCCTATTTTTACCCAAAATAGGGTGTTGTGAGCATTACTGAGTACACACGTAATGTAATGACTGTTTAATTCATACTGGAAGCTGGAGGGCGCCCTTGCACAGAAACTCCATATCCATAGCAGAAGTAATAGGCCTACTACTGACGACGCTCCATAAAATCCCTAATATGGACAAAGTTATCCATTATTGCTGAATAAAAACACACAACAGAGATAGAGAAATTTTAACTGATGAAACTTGAAGACAATAAACATACGATTGCACAAAATCTGTTTTATCTTTGTTCTTTAAGCAATCTTGGGTATTGGAAAGTATATTTATAATGCAATGCTAATCGACATAGCCTTTATCACTGTATATAATATTATCATTCTGTGATATGAAACCACATCTGGTCACAAAAAGAAGTATTTCAAACACTCTCGACTTTGTTATTAAGTTAACTTGGAGAAAAAGCATGTCAATGATATCTTTGTTGGACAACAGGTTTGTAAACAACTCATACACATGTAAAACTGTATCGCACATGTGCTGCTGTAGTACATTTACTCGAGGCTCAGACCGATTTTTGTCGCACTGTACAGCCCTATCCAAACCGGTTCCAGATTGTAGAAGGAGCTGCTCAATTTCACGTCCGCCTTCCTTCGTGTCACTCCACACAGTCGCACACAGAAATATGTAAACAGCTAGACTTTATCGTTATTATCGTGGGAAGACGAATTCTTATCGTGTGGAGAATTTTTACCGGTATATATCGCAAACAATAAGATATCGCCCATCCCTAGTGTAAGTTAACACTAAAACGTTATTGAAAGTTGAGGTTATTGGCTATCAGTCTATCTTTAGAGTCCTTATGTTCCTACTTCAATTAGGGAACAGTTTGAAAATAAAAATAAAGACTTTTCACAATACGATAGATTTCCAGGTGGATCATTACCGTGAATCCTCATAATTTATACAGAAAACGTAACACGGGTGGAGGTTGGAATAAGCATCTAAATTGAGCCATCTAAAATCTGGACTATTTTGATTATGCAATTTGGTGGTGAAAAAAAGTCATTTGTCTTCTAAACGTTTAATTTTCAGAGCCATTGGCTCCCAAGGAATTCATTTTATCTGGAGCCTTGATTGTAGCAGAATAAAGTGATTGTGTGTTTATATAGGAGGAAAAAAAAAAGTTTTACCAACAAAGTAAAACCTGCACAAGCAGTTAGATAAGAAAAATAAATCAACCGAGATAGGTTAAACATTTCACAATCACATCTGCTAATGGAGTGATCTAAAGTAAGACACCCATTGATTCAGGACACCCTGCTGTTTATTTATTTATATTTTTATTTAACAGGTTCAGCTGGGGTTGGCATATCAATTACCACACGCACACCATTAATCTGAAAAGCACTGCTGCCACTACATGTTAGTCATTACACAAGTTCTTATGCAATGAAAGTTTCAAAGAATGGAACTAGATGCCCATTTACTCCCCACAAGATGGATGAAACGACTCATTTACATTTCCTCATTTCCAAGGAGACAGTTTGGAGAGAACTTGCTAATGTCTGCTCTAGGGCTGCCACTAACAACTGTTTGGGCAATTGATTGATCTGTCGATTATTTCTTGATTAATTGGGTATTCCACATTTTGCCCAATGCTTTCCCTCAAACATATTCTATGTGAAGTCTACCTAATGTATGCTATACAATAATGTTACAAAATAAAGTAATTTGAATAGAGCATAAATTGTACAGTTAGTTACGTTGATCATTTAAAATATTTAGCTAGCACCTTAATGTGTTCATTTACTTAAACTGAGCAGTTTGTGTTATGAAATTAAGTAGCACTCACCATATTATAACAACTCTACTCATGGTTTATGGATGGGTCATTTATAAAAAAATATGGTGTTCCACTGGTGCTTGCATTTACATTACTATGAATGATGGTGTTTCACTTGCAGCCTTAAAAATTTAAACATTTAATAAATGTTGGATTTTTTATTTATTTATTTTATTTACTTTGCCATTCAGAAGTTTGGGGTTAGTAAGATCCATTTTTAAAACAAATTAATCAAAATTCATATTTTTATTCAGCAAGAATACAATAAAATTGATCAAAAGTGTCAGTAATGACATTTATAATTGTAGTATTGATTTCTACAAATAAATGCTGTTCTTTTGAGCTTTCCATTCTCCATTCATTAAAGAATCTTGGGGAAAATGTACCAAGGTTTCCACAAAACTATTAGCAGTTGGGTTAGATTTTATTTATTTTTTTTAATCAATCTTATTAAAAATAAGAAATGCATCTTGAGCGCCAAATCAGCATACTAAAATGATTTCTGAAGAATCATGCACCAGAATACTTATGAAAAGTCAGCTTTGCCATCATAGGAATAAATTACATTTGAAAATATGTTAAACTATACAACAGTTATTTTAAATTGTAATAATATTTCACAATATTACTATTTTGGCTGTATATTTTTATTTTATTTTTTTGCAACCCCAAACTTTTGAACTATGTGAAATGAAACCTCTAATTCTATATAGAACACATATAGAATTATATAAATTTTGAGGTTTTCAAACCTAAATCTTGTGAATAACAACAAATATGTTTGATCCCAATTATTGTGTTGTCTGTTGTTGATGGACATTCCTTTGAGGACTTTGACTTTTTATCACTTGTTTTATAGCATAATGTTTACAGAACATAATATAATTTGATATTAACAGTAACAGTAGTTTCATTGTACTGCATTTTCACTGCTTTAAATTGTGTAACCAACAAAAGCCTGTGAATTTATTTTTCTTCTTTATAAATCATCATATCATTATGCTTTTATAAATCAGTTGTTGCAACCATAGTCTGCTTTAATTGATGTTTTTGGAGGTGTGTTTTGATGAACAGTGGAGTGGTAAAGTCAGGTGTTGTGTCCTCAGTGGAGAGAGGTGTTTTTTTTCCCTTTCTCTTTTTCCATGTGGATGAAATGGGGCTGTGCTCTCTCTGGGAAGGCGACATGTTGAATTGTTTCATTTAGCCTTTGACCCTACCACAAGCCCTTTGGAAAAAGTGTGCCTGTGTATGTTTTGTGCGTGCTTGTAATCGCACAGATTTGATCTTCAGTCAAACTGGTTTGGTCAAAGTGGAATGGAATCTTGCTCCTCTGTCCTTATTGCATTTCTCCTCACCGTTTCCTCCATGTGTGTGTGCTCTCTAAGCATGCGGCTCTATGGGTGTGTGGACTCATTCCATGCCAATGTGAAAATGCCCTCATTCACTAGGGAATTCTAAAGCCATGATCAGCCTCTTTTCATTCCCTCCGCTCATGCTGCGGAAACAAAAGAGAAGGAAAATGGCCTCCGGTTCTCTACGCCACTCTTTCATCACCGTTAGTCTTCAGTGGCCTTCATTTACTAAATTTAGATACTTTATGATTAGGATCCACCACCTAAATTGAGACCATCGTAAAGCATCTACAAAACAGTTCTGTGATCAGCAACTTATACAAAACTCCAACTACTGCTTCCCTAAAAAAGGGTCCTTCATTGATATTCAACGTCGATCTCTTCCCACTGTCCCGACAAACTCTCACACCAGGTTCATTCTGCATCTTCTGCATATTCATGAGCCCACATTCTGATACCACCACCACCACAAATCACATTTTGAGTCGTGTCTTGCGGAGCTGAGGTGATGATTATGTATTGGTAGGTGTGTGCGTCATTGGGGAGCGATGGATGCCATGCGAAGTGTGTGTGGAGGGTTAAAAAAGCAGACGGTAAGTGTTGTGAATCGAGAGAGAGATAAATGAGACAGACTCGGTCTCGTTCGATGACAGCAGGGATACAGATGTCCCAGCGCAGTATGTGGCCTCCGAACAAAACTGCTAGAGCTACAGAGAGAGGAAAGAGGAGTTATTTAGGAAAGAAATAAAGTTAAAGAGAAGCAAAGAGGGGAAATGGTTACATTTTAAGGAAGGGTTTTTTTTATGCAGGAGGATGAATCTCACAAAAAAAAAATTCACTAAAAAACTTCAACCTAAAGAAAAAATATAATTTAATTTATTTGAATTAACTTTAATTGTTATTTTAGACTGAATTATTTTTTCACATGAAATTGAATGATTGAAATGATTGAATGATTTTTTCACATGAAATGGTAGTATATTCGCTCAGTGTTTATGCTACAGTGCATTGAACACCTCAGCCTTTCTTTTTAATTAAAAAAAATATATATGAAATTGTCTTTGTTTTTTTTTGTTTTTTTTGTTTTCCACCTTGTTACACTTGTTGCGTTCTTGGTCACAATTGACCAGCCTACAAAAATTGCTTTGTTATATTACTACCAAATATTAGATTCAATTTTTTTATCAACTTGTTTTTTTTCAATTAGCATAGGTTTTGTATTTCTTTTTGGAACTGACTGGTTGTAGGCCATTGATATGAGCTTACGCACCTTGGTTTTTTAATTGAACACTGACAAAAGTATCTGCACATAATGCTTTTTTTTCACTCAAAATTGAAGTGCATAAGCGCAGATCAATGAGGCCTATGACCAGTCAGTTCCAAAAATAATGACAAAATTGAAATAAAACAAGCTGACAAAAACACAGAATCCAAGATAATATACTATATAATTAGAGATTAACAAGCAATTTTTAGAAAGCCATTCATTTCTGACTGGGGACAGCAAATTAGGTAAATGATTTTCAGAACAGCACAAGGGTTAATATGCCATATTACATATATTTCCACATTCCTTTAGTCTTACTTTTTTTTTTTTTATTGATTTATGTTGTAAATTAAATTTGTTGGATCCCAACAGACCAATGGACACATCCAATGAGCTCTCTTTTTTGTCAGTGGTTGTGAAAGTGAGTGTCCTTTACCTCCTGAACAGGATCATGGGTAATGTCTTATATCTGAGTCAGGTGTAGGAATTGACAGTTAAAGATTATTTCTCTCAGCTTCTCAGTCTGCACCCCACATTGTCTCCCTCTTATCTCACTCCAGCAGTCCATCTTGACAGCGCTTATAGAAGAAGTCACAGTAGCAACAATTAGCCTCTCTGTAATCCCGTAGCTTGTCTGGTCCTGTGGAAACTGTCAGGACACAAGGCCTTTGTTGTGGTGTGAGTGGCTTTTTCTAAATGTCCTGTGTCACAATGCCGACAGGGTGTCGGAGAATTTTCTCCACAAGTTTGTGTTCTTAGAACTCAGTCAGCTAAAGAAAAGCTCTTTGAAAATGAGCATGCTCAGGAATTCTTCTTTCTGACCTGTTTGGGATGTGTCTGTCGATGTATGTGTCTCTTTGTACTGCTGTCTGTTATTGGTGTCCAAGGTGAGAAACAATTTGTTTAAGATTTCTTGAAGAGTTTTATAAGGGTAAGGAAGAACTGGTGATATATCAGGTTTACAAAGGATATTTGAGTATTTTTAATTCATTTGGCTGATATTGTTATTCAAAGTGCATTGATTGCAAGGTACACTTTTTTTTTAATGATTTGCATATTGATTATAATTTTAGTTTTTATTTATTGTATTTGTGTGTTACCCCTGTGTGTGTGTGTGTGTGTGTGTACATGTGCGTGCATGGAAAATGTCACCCCTACATATGCAATATGCAATATACAGTCAAACCACCTTCAACATTTCTCACATTATATCATAGTATATAGTATACAATATACATACTTTAACACATATAGTATAATACATACTGCAACAGAAGTTAGAGTAGTATGCTGGCATTCCAACTAGCCATAGCCATAAAGACTACTTTTCATAAACTAATAATTTGTTGATGATAGATAAAAGTCATGTGGAAATTTGTCACTTTACTAAATGCTGTTTCATAGTGACTTCAAGCATGGAGGTGGCATAGTTACAGTCAAACCCAAATTTTATTCAGACACCTTCAGCATTTCTCAGATTATCACAGTTTATTCGCTATAGTTTAGAAAATGGTAATAAAGTATGACAAGAACTTAGTTAAATTGTGTGAGAACAAATTCATCTTGCTAATGTCAGATAACTTTGGTAGAAAGGTATGTAATGGATTACAATCAACCAAAATGTATTCAGCTGTTAAATTTAAGTACACAATTAGATAATATCAATTTAGGTCAACCAATTACCAAGCAATGCTTAATTATGTTCAGTCTGTGGTGTAAAAATGTCACATTAGCAATTAACGAAAAAACTCTTAAGCAAAACATGGTCATGTCTGAATATTTTTTTTTTGATTCCAGATTTGACTGTATGAAGAATTTTTGGGTATAATATGTCACAGTTCACTTTATTTTGCTATCTTCACTTACATTTGGCTTAAAGTTCTCCGGCATCGTGCTGGATCTCTGGCGTGCAGCGTTTGGCTGCGGGGAAAAATAGTCCTACATTTAAAAAAAAAAATCTTGTTGATTGATATCACTTTCGAGTTCATGAGTTCGCCTACCAATGGTATGAGAGGAGCACAGCTTTCACTCTCAACCAAACTAACATTACTAGCCAATCAGAATGTTTTGCTCTTATAAACACGAGACGCGCATAATAGTATCCAATTGCGGAGTCGCAGCCCTGATGAATGGAGAAGCGCGACAAAAAGGTGCGTGGCGCAATGGTCAAGGATGTCCATCTAGCGCATATTTACATAGAATAACTCATTAAAAAGCAGCAGAGCTTTGTAAACAGCTCAGAGTAATCATGTTATCTCCATAAAACGATATGATTGCCAGAACAAATTTACCGGGATTTTTGAAAAAGGTCCTGTTCTCATGATCTATTAATGGTAACTTACCGGCAGTGTTGGGGAGTAACTAGTTACAAGTAACGGAATTACGTACTTTAATTACAAAATAAAAGTAATTGTAATCCGTTACAGTTACTAAGAACAAATATGTAATTAAATTACAGTTACTTATGAAAATGATAAGGATTACAAAGGGCGTTACATCTGATTTTTTCACACACACTCCCACATACAGATTTAATTGATTTCTTTCATAAATTGCAGTGACTGCTCTAAAATATGAAACTCTGAGCTTGCATAAGGTTATAGGCCCACTGTCCGTGTCTGGTGACTGTATACAAATGACAGTATCAAAAGCCACACTTTCTTCAACTTTTAGCCTCAAGCGGCTAATTGTTTCTTTATTTCAATAGTAGGAACCTTGTGTTTTATTTAAATGAAATAAACATTAGAATTAAAATCCAGTCTCCTCGCCATCTTTCCTTAGATAGTCACTTACTGCTTCTAGTTTATGATTCCTAAAAACGATTTATTTGTCGTCCAGAAGAAAATCTTGTTTTAAAGCAAATTCATTTTTTGGGACCTTTTGAAATACCAAAAGATGCCTAAAAGGTGTTTTGCACCCAAGAAATGAACATTTTAGCTAAAGGTCACGGTCGAAAAGGTCTGTTGTCAATAGAATGCAACAGTTGGGTTCCAAATGGAAAAACAGCATTCATTGTCTTCATAGGAACATTTTATCAATCGAATTTGGTCAATGACTTAAAGGGAACATCGAATGCCCATTTTCCACAAGTTGGTATGATTCTTTAGGGTATTCTTGAAATGGTCTCAGTGGTCGTGTAAAACAATACCCTTTTTACCTTGTCAAAAACAGCTCTGCTCACAGCGACTCGTTTCGGTGCATATCTCTTTACATGCTAATGAGCTCTGCTCACCCCGGCCCTCTCTTCTGTGGAAGAGCAAACGCGATTAGCAAATAATCATAAAAAATAAAAAGTGTGTTGGCACCGATAGCCTTGTGGGCAGTGCGCTGACATATAGTGCCATTGCGCTTTGGATGTCCCGTGTTCGAATCCCGACTCGAGAACCTTCCTGATCCTGCCCCCCTCCTCTCTTTCTCCCACTTCAGTCTGAATAATTTTTGGTCCCAAATTTTTATCAGATTTACTGTTAGTCCACTGTATGAAGAATTTTTGGGTATAATATGTCACCGTTTACTTTATTTTGCTATCCTCACTTACATAAATGAACTATACCCACTATATCCTACACCCTAGTAAAAAATATAAATTATATCTGGTGTCTGAATAATGTTTGGTTTGCCTACATGAAGAGTTCAGATGCAAAAGCCTCAAAGTCCCATCTGAAATTTTCATCTAAAATTTTTAGATGAATTTTTATCAGGCTCCTGTGTTTAGGTTCAGTAATTTTACTCTAATGGCACACTGTAAAAAATGTCAAGCTGTTTCAACTAATTATTATTTAGTAACAAGTTCCACAGAGTCAATTTCTGTCTTCAAAGTGTTGCCTGAATTGTTAATTTTTAGTTGGCTCAACCTTTACTGAAATAGTTTTATAGTCCATTTCAACTAAAATTATTTCATTGGTCAAACATTTAGAAAACTACAGCAAATTGTGTCAATTAAAAATTAACCATTCATTCTGCGTTTCATATGTTACCTCAACTAAGATTTATTATTTGGGCATCATAAGAAATTGCTGTGGAACCAGTTATTATATTTTATATTGAGTTTAAGAAAATTATTACCTGGTGTCTATCAATCACTAAAACACACACATTACAACACATAATAGCCTTTATTTAATAACAATCTGCATTTATAACATTTGTCATACAGACTAAACATGCAGGCTTAAAGGGATAGTTCACCCAAAAATGAAAA
>NW_015536800.1:3603102-3604891 GCF_001515605.1 Sinocyclocheilus anshuiensis | reverse complement strand
TTAAAATTTAACCATTCACTCCATGTGTTTCATATGTTACCTCAACTAAGATTTGTTATTTGGGCATCATAAGAAATTGCTGTGGAACCAGTTATTATATTTTATATTGAGTTTAAGAAAATTATTACCTGGTGTCTATCAATCACTAAAACACACACATTACAACACATAATGGCCTTTATTTAATAACAATGTGCATTTATAACATTTTGTCATACAGACTAAACATGCAGGCTTAAAGGGATAGTTCACCCAAAAATGAAAATTTGCTGTTAATTGACTCACACTCAAGCCATCCAAGATGTAGTTAACTTTTTTCTTCAATTGAACAGTAAAGGAAATTTTTAGGTGAAAACATTGTCTTTGAAAACATTGCAATTCATAAACTGCACATCTCTGGCTGCCGGCTTTCGAGAGTTAAATAAACATATACAGACAAGACCAAATTACCAAAGGCTCCTGAGGACACATTGAGGCCTTATGAAGCTAAACAATCAAAAACCAGCAGCCACAGATGTGCAGACGTACAGTCAATCGCCAAGGATCACCGTTTCAGATACTAATCTTTACTGTTCTACTGAAGAAAAAAAGTCACTGACATCTGGAATGGCCTGAGGGTCAATAAAATAACATCAAATTTCCATTTTTGGGTGAACTATCCCTTTAAAGTGCTCCAGTTGTCAAACATTACATTTGTAATACAACTGCAACATTTATTTTAAACATCTGTTTAATGAACTTAAAAAAGACTAAAGTTAAACAAAATGTTTGCAAACAAACATTTACAAATATTACTACTGTTCACAATCACATCTTTAAAATGAGGCAGAAGTCAGAAAAAAATTAATGAACCAGGTGTTACAGTTCAACTGAACGGAGTCAAGTAAAGTCCAGTCACTGTATTTACATAGTTCTTTTTACAATACAGATTGTGTCAAAGCAGCTTTACAGTATTAAACTGAAAAATCGTGTGTCGAAGGAACCAAAACTCCCATCATTCTTCTCTGGCCAGACGAATCCAGCAGTTTAATTGCAAAAATCGTGGTTCGAAGGAACCAAAACTCCCATCATTCTTCTCTGGCCAGACGAATCCAGCAGTTTAATTGCAGACTGCAACACAGGTCAGATTGTGCAGAGGACTGGTCTAGTTCTTGTGGTCTTGTCCCGATTGTCTAGGTGACGAGGTCTTCGGATGGGATCTGTCTCTGGGGCTCATCTAGTTGTTCTGGTCTCCGCTGACATTCAGGGCTGTCGAGGGCGTCTCTAGGTGATCCACCATCTGATCTGGATACAGACTGGATCCGGTGGCTACGGTGACCTCGGAAGAAAGAGAAAGCACCAATGAAACCTTTGGCCACACCCTGATGGAGAAATAAAGTACAGTTTATCTCAAGAAATGAAATGATGCCTTTTAAATCGTTTAAAATGAAACACCAGTTAATTAAATTTGTGAGGAAACAGAAGTTGCAACCATTTTTTTTTTTGGCACACAAACAAATCTCAATCCATCACACAACACGGGAGCATTGATGTTGACTGTTCATTAGTTGCAAGGATTTGTAACAGAACATGCACATTTCATATTATAAGTCTACCTTAAACAGCATTAAAATAATATCAAAATATGCCTGCCTGTTGTTGATAAATACCAGTGGTGACGTTTTACAAATTGATTGATCAATTGTCCCAATGTTTTGTAAGCCATGGTCTCTTTATGTGCATTTATTGAATGAGCACTGTGCGATGTCCGAACTGATTGCACTATATTTTATGTATAATCGTTTTCTTA
>NW_015536800.1:3601065-3602195 GCF_001515605.1 Sinocyclocheilus anshuiensis | reverse complement strand
TGTTGACTGTTCATTAGTTGCAAGGATTTGTAACAGAACATGCACATTTCATATTATAAGTCTACCTTAAACAGCGTTAAAATAATATCAAAATATGCCTGCCTGTTGTTGATAAATACCTGTGGTGACGTTTTACAAATTGATTGATCAATTGTCCCAATGTTTACTAAGCCATGGTCTCTTTACCAGTGCAGGGACTTGTGTGCACGGTCTAGTGATTCACTCCCTAGGGAACTTACTGACCTGCTTTGATAACGGTCTTGTGAAAGGATTTAGTTGTTTATTCTCGTTTGGAACGACAAACTCCTCTCCGAACCGCCTTCACGAGACCAGAAACGCCTTGTAATCCGCCCCGTTTGAAAAGAGCCTGGTTGTTAGTCACATTTAATGTCGACTTTTAACTTCACGGGACAATTGCAAAAGTTTTCACTCGCAAAAACCCATTCAACACGCCCATGTTAACTTCAAATAAGCGTATTACTGTGGTTTACATTATACATTTCGTCATAGTAAGCATCAATGGCTTATAAAAGAGAGAGACCGCGCGATCTCTTCATATCTTTTAATGTAACGGAAACACAAAAATATCATGCAACACGCCAAAATTCAACCTAACATTCATTATAGTAACACAGCTTTTGACATTAAGTGTTTTATGGATTAAACGAGAAGAAAGACCACGTTCCCTTCACTTAAACAGCTCAGTTCCCTCAGACATATTCATGCAACGCTTATTCGATGTTTTTATATATATTGTACGTTTGTGTATAAATACATGTTTTAAATAATAACAAGGCTTTTGACATTTAGTGTTTTATGGATTAAACGAGATAAAAGACCACGTTCCCTTCACTTAAACAGCTCATTTCCTTCAGACATATTCATACAACGCTTATTCGATGTTTTTATATATGTTGTACGTTCGTGTATAAATACATACGTTTTAAATAATACGTTTACACCTTTTTTAATATACAAGTATTGATAAATTCAGTCTAAGTACAAATTCAGTTCCAATTACCTGACGCGTGAACTTGACATACATTTAACATAGCCTAAATATAATTGTTTCTTCGGACACAACACTTATAAATATCCACTCAAAAACATCGGATATGCTGTATGTTTTT
>NW_015536800.1:3597428-3600472 GCF_001515605.1 Sinocyclocheilus anshuiensis | reverse complement strand
TTCAATGTTTTTTCAAATATATTTGTGTAGACTTAATATAATATGTCCTCTCAACTAAGCCCAAGCTATAAAGTTAGCTCAACTTAAATATTTTTGCCCTTCCAACATTTTGTTAATTTGATTTTTTACAGTGCAATGTATAGGTCCTTTTCAATGCAATTAAAATGAAAAAAAAACTGAACATAAATATAGGAGTCTGATAAAAATGCTCATTTTAGAAGAAAATTTCAGATGGCACTTCAATATATATATATAATGGCACTTCTATATATATATATATATATATATATATATATATATATATATATCAATATGAATAAATATCAGATGACTCTTCATGTATGCACTTAATGATCTTCTTTACAGTAGTTTTTTATTTTTATTTTATCTTTAGGGGTGAGATTTTCCAGCCAGGAGCTGCCCACTTTCATCATAGTAAAACAAAAAGTAAAACAACCAACTGCAGTTTTTGTTTTTACAGTATGTTATTATTTTGAAATAGTGCATTCGGTTTTTGATGCAACTTCAGATTAATTTGCCCTGAAATCTGAGAGAAATGTTGCAGGAAAGTGCAACAAGTCCTCTTGCAGTATTTCTCCTTATTTCACACCATCCATTCTTGCTTTGTGATTTAACGGGATGCCTAGTCCCTCCAGATGAAACCCAGCCCCACAGCATGGTGCTGCCACCACAATAAATACTTCACTGTGGATATGGTGTATTTTATTTTTTTTTTTTTTTGAGTTGTGGGAAGTGTAACATCTGCAGCACATCACTTTGAATTTTAGATAAAAAGTCTATATTTCTGAATGACTAAATTCTCTCTGGAATATCTGCTTGCAAGGATCCCAACTATACAGTTTTTTATGATAATCAATCCAAAAAGATGCCTCAGAAGGGTCTTTTTTTAGAAGAATACGGTCTATACTTTACAGAATCCTACTCTCCACCAGACACACATACGCAAACAATGCAGAGGATAGATAGTGTGCTTTGTCTCCTTCAGCAAGGCAGCCCCACAGCATGGTGCTACCACCACAATAAATACTTCACTGTGGATATGGTGTATTTTTTATTTTATTTTTTTGAGTTGTGGGCAGTGTAACATCTGCAGCACATCACTTTGAATTTTAGATAAAAAGTCTATATTTCTGAATGACTAAATTCTCTCTGGAATATCTGCTTGCAAGGATCCCAACTATACAGTTTTTTATGATAATCAATCCAAAAAGATGCCTCAGAAGGGTCTTTTTTTAGAAGAATACGGTCTATACTTTACAGAATCCTACTCTCCACCAGACACACATACGCAAACAATGCAGAGGATAGATAGTGTGCTTTGTCTCCTTCAGCAAGGCCCACCTTAGGGACAAGCTGTCAACAACATCCGTCACATTACCTAAACAAAGCACCTGCTGAAGGTGAGCTGGAGAAAGCGAGACAGGAGATGATTAAAATAAAAGCTCTGAATGGTGAGATTTATTTTTTAGACACCTATTAGACACCATTGGCTGTTTCTATTCTAGGAAACAAGGATATGGTTGTTGTTTTGGTTGTTGTAGTCTTTTGGTCAAAGGAAATGAAAGCAGGAAGAATAGAATGAAGAAAGGAAAGAAAGGAGATTAGAGGAATCAAACGTGAGGAAAAAGGCTCGGTTTCATTCTTTGTAAATTGGATAGCGTTCCTCTCTTTTGCTCTACGCTCGGCTGGTCCCTCACATCGTGGTCAGTACAGCTCATCATTAATGCCGGTCTGATTGACAGCTAAACTGACAGCCAAGCTGTTTGGACATTGTGGGTGGAAACCCCTTTTTTCCTCATTTTCCTAAAGAAGACTGACAAGCTCACAAAAGAGACAGGAAGAGAAATGACATGTTCAGATCAGTATGTATGTGTGTGTGCTCAGCACCAACACTATTTGTGCTGAAATACTTTTTTTAATCAGCATTTCCATTGAGATCCATGTAATTGTAGAAACCTGGATGAGCCCCCGTTCTTGTACGGCCTGGGCTAGCGTTTCCAAACCCTGTTGCTGGAAACCAATAATAGAAACTATTCCTAATCAAAAACACCTGAGTCAGCTCATTGGCTCATTGGACTCTTAGACCTAAAATGGATGGGTGAGATAAGGGCGACATCCAAAATGGGTAGGGGAGCGCAGGGTTAGTTGTAACACACATGGTTTAAATATTTCCACACATGCTAGCATAACCAAATTTACGGCATTTACTAGTTGCCATATTAACGCTATATAGAGAAAAAAGTGTGCCAAAATTCAAAAATCTTTTGAAAATATCGCTGAATAAAAGTGCATTTCTGGCTGAAGTACATTTTTCAACTCATTTTTTTAGTATTCATTTAAAATAAGACAAATATGCTATTATTTGAATCTCTAATCTGTTATGTAGCTATCAGTTTAGATAGTTTTTTTTAATGCTTCGCTAACTAGCAGAAGACACTAACACGTTTTAAATTCCAGTTGCGCAGATGGGGAACGTTGTAACGCTGCGTTACAATGTGCCCCGCTATTATTAAACTATGCTATTATATGACATTAGTGATATAATTTACACTATTTACTTTTATGAGTTTTAATGAGAAACCACAAGAAACAGGTGAATAAAGACTCAATCAATGCTTAATGTTCAGAAATTATTATTTCAAGAAATGTAAAGCATTTGGTTAGTTTTCAATGAGACCAGTGTGTGGAGGGAGGGGAGTGTTTCCCTTTCATGGGAACTTCGAACTGCGTCCTCTAGGGGTCGCTATGGGGAACGCCTCGTCGTGACCCGTGTCTGAAGCATACATTGAAAAAACACCAACTCGTTGGCCGGCGACAGCCATGACGTCACTACCGGTGCGACTATAGTATAAATAGGCGCCGGGAGCACACATCATTCTCTTCAAAAAAGAGGCCATGAGTTTGAAGGGGGGTTTCCCTTTCGCGATCGTCGGCTGTGCACGAGAGTGAGCCGCTGGAGGATGATGTTATTTCATTAACATTGTCTGATTCAGGGGCCATTGCTCTGCTGGGATCAGCCCAGC
>NW_015536800.1:3594895-3597039 GCF_001515605.1 Sinocyclocheilus anshuiensis | reverse complement strand
GCTTCAGACACGGGTCACGACGAGGCGTTCCCCATAGCGACCCCTAGAGGACGCAGTGTCTCGTTCCCTACTCAGGGAACCATGGTTACATAAGTAACCTGAGACGATTTCTGTGTTCTGAATGTCTGAATGTGTTTCTTTATATATTTGCCCACATTGTTTTGAACTAGGCTATACTGTATAGCTGTGTCTTGCGATCAGGGCCATCTCAAGCATGGTTGCAATGTGTTCGTTGTCAAACTCCAAAATTAGATTATTTTTAATTCTTAAAAAAAACACCATTATTTTATTTGAAAAGGTTAATCATTTTTATTTCATTGACAAAATATTTTAGTTCGTCTTGTATATTCTTTTTTTTTCATTAGATCAGATAACATTTTAAGCTGTCATATGCTAATGTTACAACATGTTCCTCAGATGTTACAATGTACCCTACCTATAGGGAATGTTGTCACATTTCACTTCCATTCTTTTGAGGTAGATAAAGAAAAATGTATACACTGTAATTATGAAACAAAGTGACATATTTGTACTAGACAAGTGTGAAATTGAGGATAAAAAAAAATTATACTCTGAAACCCAATGTGGATTTACACAAACTGAGAACGTCAAAAAGTGTTAGGTTGTGCCCCACGCTCCACTACTGTTGGTGTGTCTCTTCAGAAACAGGGTTGGGAAATACTTATCTAGGTCAGGGGTGTTCAGGCCTGCTCCTTTTTGAGTTTTTCTCCAACCTGTCCCAACACACTTCCTTGAGAGTTTCTAGTAATCCTGAAGACATTAGCAGATTCAGTTGTGTTTATATAGAAATGGAGCTAAACTCTGCAGGATAGTTGGCTTTTGTTAATGCTAGTTCTTTGGCTTGTTGTGTCACAGCCGTTAGTATCATAAAACTCTGAGAAAAGAGTATTTCTCTGTTTGTTTTAAAAGTTATATATTCTCACACAAACATTATATCTCAGTCCCCCACCCCCCACACCACTACTTGCGTTACTTTGTAGCATATTCCAGCAAAACGGAGAAGGGCGCAAGAAGAGGTTGAACTGCATGAATAAGCTTGAAACGAAGCTCTTTTTTTTGTCTGCTTCCTTTCCAATGCTAACAAACATCTATCTTGTCAAGCCTGGGGTGACCTCCGCGCAATTTCAATTTGTGCTCGCTGACAGAGCCATCACTTGCCTTCTTTCTGTCAGTCTTGTCCAGTCCGCAACAAATGCAGCTAAATAATGCAACGTGCCCTTGAGTTTACATGCACTCACAAACTCTGGTCATCCTTTTAAACAAACGAGAGCCCAGAGCCAAAACATCTGACATATAGTCAACTTTCGCAGGAAAAAAAAGCAGAACAGAAATATATAAAAGGACAAATTGCTGATGAAAAGACAGAGAGGGAGAAAAAAGAGAGAGAAGGTGAAAGTAAGAGAGAAGAAACAGGGCGTTGGGGCTGTATTTGAATAAGGTGATAATGTGTGTCTTCTATCTCTGCTAAAGTGTGGAAATTGTATTACTGGTTCATTTAAGACTTAAATCACAGTATTGAAGTAGTAATGAAAATGGTTTAACAAGTCTTTTGGGTACACAATTTTGAGCCTTTTAGTACTTAATACACATCATGCATCAATATACTTTACATTAAAATAGCATTACCTTCTGTATTGTTCCCAGAATTTATTTACAAAATGCATGTTGTTCATTAGTGTTATTTGGTACTTGCAATTTAATTACACGTTACATAGATTAATATGTGCAATATGTAATATAATTTTTTTTAATACATGTTTGTGGTGTTAATGTGAATGACTTGGTGCGTTATTCCAAAGAATGTGATTAAAGCAATAAATAACCTTAATGAACTTTGATCGATTTTTTTTTTTTTTTCTCGAATTCCACACCTGTGTGCAAGGATGAAAACAGAGTGGAAGGAGAGAAGTAAAGAGAGTGTCACACCTGTTCTCTGACCTGGTTCTTAATATAATGATGGAATGAAAAGTAGAAATTGAGGTCCAGTTTTATGTGGGATGCCCTTAATATTAGTGCATACTCTCTGCCTTCACTACTTGCTATTTTTCATGTTCAAAAGACTTTTCCATATTGGGGAAATATACAATCATGCATGACACCTTGCAAAATTCTACGTATGTGTA
>NW_015536800.1:3584005-3593671 GCF_001515605.1 Sinocyclocheilus anshuiensis | reverse complement strand
TTTGAGTACATTGTTACATTCCTATTACTCACAAAAGCAGCATAGGGAAACTTTAAACCAGAGGTGTCTAAACTCGGTCCTGGATGTCCACTCTTCTGCAGAATGTAGTTACATGGAAGTTGGAAGTTTCTGGTATGCCTAGTAATACCTTAGTTAACTGATTCAGATGTATTTAATTAAGCTAAACTCTGAACTCTGCAGGACAGTGACCCGCAGAGCAGGATTCGACACCCCTTCAACTTGCAGCACATATTTGCATCGATTTTCAACCGACTTTGAGTACATTGTTACATTCCTATTACTCACAAAAGCAGCATATTTTTACTGTTATTTTCTGATTTTAAAGGCTCATGGTGAGACACTTCATACAAGAAGGGCGTGCAAGCTGGCCTCCTAATACGAAGACTACGATGGTGCACTGCAGCACACCTTTCTCCTTTTAAATGTTCAAGAAAAAAAAGGACTGTAATGGACATGTATGTGTTTTTTTTTTCAAGCTTTTCTCAGTGGTTGTTTCCCATGAGGTATGGGTGTATTTTCAGCTTTGCATGACAGTTTCTTGGCAGTTTTTTGCTACTTTTGTGCCCTTGTTGTATACATATACTGGCATTCACAGATTAGCATGCACAGGCAGGTTGTGTACGCTTCTTAATATTAAAACCCTGTTTATAAGCACTGCAAGAAAAAAATACATTTTAAATGTTTCAAACAAATGTAGTATTTTTTTTTTTATCTGGATCTAAAATAAAGTTTACATAATCATAACTAGAAAATTTATGTTAAAAATTTTGAACTTAAGTTGAAACAGCAAATATTGTAAAGTCAAATGAACTTCAATGAAACAATTCAGCACTAGGCAAGATTTAAATTAGTGAGTTGAAATGACTTGTACTTTTAAGTTGCTTTAACTTAAAATTTTAAGGCAGCCACAAAACTTACGTTTTTAAGTTGAAAGGGGTGAACATTTTTTACAGTGTACAAGTCGTTTATTTTGTTTTAAAATCTTATGAATGTATGAGGTGGCAAGCGGGGGCATTTTACCCCACACATGGGGTAAAAGGCTCACCAGCATGGGGCAAAAGGCACACAGTATTGATACAAATACTTTAGCTAAAATAATGTTTTGATTACAATTAGAGTCCATCTGTTCAGAGGTGTTTTCAATCAGTGAGATGACTATCAGGTGTGAGTGTGTGCCCGGTTTTATTTAAAGAACAGTGATCTATCAAAGTTTGGTCATGTTTGTGGAAGTGTATCATGGCACAAACAAATGAGATCTCTGAGGACCTCAGAAAAAAGTTGGTGTTGCTCATCAGGCTAGAAAAGTTTACAAAGCCATCTCGAGTTTGGACTCCACCAATCCACAGTCAGACAGATTGTGTACAAATGGAGGAAATTCAAGACCACTGTTACCCTCCCCAGGAGTGCTCTACCAACAAGGAACACTCTAAACGTAAGACGTGTAAAAGTCCACTAGGTTTCAAAGGACTGCAGGCTAACTTCTAAGCAACTAAAGGCCTTTCTCACATTGGCTAATGGTAATGTTTATGAGCCTATCATCAGGAGAACACTAAACAACCATGGTGTGCATGGCAGAGTCGCAAGAAGAAAGCCACTGCTCTCCAAAAAGAACATTGGTGCCCATCTGCAGTTTGCTAAAGATCATGTGGACAAGCCAGAGGAATACTGGAGAAATGTTTTGAAATGTTTTTGAGAAATGGTTGAGACCAAAATAGAACATTTTGGTTTAAATGAGCAGCGTTATGTTTGGAGAAAGAAAACACTGCATTCCAGCATAAGAACCTTATCCCATCTGTGAAACGTGGTGGAAGTATCATGGTTTGGTCCTGTTTTGCTGCATCTGGTCCAGGACGGCTTACCATCATAGATGGAACAATGAATTCTGAAATATACCATCAAATTCTGAAGGAAAATGTCAAGACATCTGTTCGAAAATTCCTACAAGTCGTTGTGCAGGACTGATCAGCAGTTACAAGAAACGTTACTTGCAGTTATTGCTGTAAAAGGGAGTCACACCAGATTCTGGAAGCAAAGATTGACATACTTTTGCCACTCACAAATATTTGACACCAGATCATTATTCGCAATAAATAAATGACAAAGTATATATTTTTGTCTCCTTTGTTTGATTGGATTCTCTCTGTCTACTTTCAGGATTTGCGTGAAAATCTTATATATATATATATATATATATATATATATTAGTAATTTTGGTACTTCAATTTATTCTATTCCTATTTCTAATTATTGTTTAAGTTGTAGTTCTACTTTTAATTAACAATAACAACACTGCAACAAGCTGTTAAAATCTATTGAATATGAAATCTCATGTGCAGAGTGTTCCTGCTAGGAATAGTTAACTGTTCTAATATAAACCACTAGATAATTCTTGAGAACTCATAGGATGCTGCCTGGTATTTCCTTTAGCCACAAGTTTGTTTTTTTCGTCAGTAAGCAATCTGGTAACACTTTATAATAACGTTCAGTTGTAAGTAATTTATAATTGATTAGTTAATGATGAACTAATCATAATAAGTGATATGTTAATATTTTTATCTATGTTTTGTAGATTAAGTTATAAATAATTTACAAGTGATTAATTGATGATTAACTAATCATTTACAAAACATGACTGTACATTCACAAATGATTAAGTAATACGCTAACGATTTACTAATCTCGTAAGTTATCTTAAAAAATAGCATCATGAAATAAAATGACACTGAAAAAAAATGATACTACATTTTTTAAGGTAAGTGGTTGCAAACAATATATTTTAGCTACATTTAAATTTACATTTACATTTACATTTAGTCATTTAGCAGACGCTTTTATCCAAAGCGACTTACAATTGGGGGATACATAAAGCGATTCTTCTTAAGAGGCAAACAGACACAGGAAGTGGTTGTAATACCAAGTTCTTAGACATTGTTCAAATAAGTACAAGCGCCGGGAAGACAAGAAGCTCAGTCTTTGCCAGGTTGAGCTGTAGGTGATATTCTTTCATCCATGCTGAGATGTCCGCCAGGCAGCCTGAGATCCGTGCAGCTACCGTTAGATCATCTGGTTGAAATGAAAGATAGAGCTGTGTGTCATCAGCATAGCAATGGTAGGAGATAAATAAAAAAAAATGTTGAAAGTTAGTCAACTAAATTTGTTTATTTGAATGTAGCTAAAATAAATTGATTGCAACCACTTATCTTAAACATAAAGTGTAAACTACTCATCAGTTGTAAATGTTTTACAAACCTGCCAGTTACAGGTTGTGTGTGTGTGCACACTGGGGTGAAAGATATACGAATGACGAGTAAAACATTTACAACTGATGAGTAGTTTACACTTTAGAATAGGGGATGCAGAAAGCTTTGTAAATGATTTATTAATGTGTTTACACAACAGGTTTTGAATACTTTGTAGTGTGTACTGCAATGTAAGGGCTGACTGGTTAGGGTGTAGACAGATGTCTTTTCTGACACACATGGAGTATTTTTAACGCTGTGAGATAATAGTACAATGTTGACATTTCAATGATTTATAAGTGATTAATAATATATTAACTAGTAACTTATTAACCATTTACTAAGGATCTCTTTGATTATTTCATGATATGCTACTTTTTAAGATAACTTGTGACAGATTGGTAAATTGTTAGCATATTACTTAATCATTTGTGAACGTATAGTCATGTTTTGTAAATGGTTAGTTAATCATCATCTAATCACTTGTAAATGATTTATAACTCAATCTACAAAACATAGATACAAATATTAACAACTTGCTTATTAATCATTTATGAACACATACAGTAGTTATGTTTTGTAAATGATTAGTTCATCATCAACTAATCACTTATAAATGCCTTACAACGGAACGTTATTATAAAGTGTTACCTGCAGTCTTTATGGTGACATTTACAGAATGTCTTTTTCAGACTGTAAACAAAAAAGAAATTGGATGTTGCCTTTTGCAGTTACAGATGAGTTCAGCTTCTTAACTTGACCTGAAGTCACTATTGATATTTTTTTTGTTGCTGTTGTTTGTTATGAAGGTCATGATGGCTAATGTTTTTTTTTTTTTTTCAATGTTGTTTTCATGGAGAACTTCACAAAGTTCACAAAGATTCTTAATATCTGAACCTACACAACTTCTTATTTCTTCTAGAACATGCTGGCAGAGAAGGTGGAGCAAATGATGGAGTGGAGTTCCCGGCGTTCCATGATCCGTATGAACGGGGATAAGTTCCGGCGGTTTGTCAAGGCTCCACCCCGGAATGAAGGTCATGATGGCTAATGTTTTTTTTTTTTTTTTCAATGTTGTTTTCATGGAGAACTTCACAAAGTTCACAAAGATTCTTAATATCTGAACCTACACAACTTCTTATTTCTTCTAGAACATGCTGGCAGAGAAGGTGGAGCAAATGATGGAGTGGAGTTCCCGGCGTTCCATGATCCGTATGAACGGGGATAAGTTCCGGCGGTTTGTCAAGGCTCCACCCCGGAACTATTCCGTCATTGTGATGTTCACCGCACTACAACCCCAGAGACAATGTTCTGTCTGCAGGTGAGACAAGCACATTCATCTTTTAGTTGCTGTCCACAGGTATAATGCTGTATATACTGAAGTAAAACGATAATAACAGGTGTAAACGCAGTCATAGATAAAGATTTGATCTGCCCCAGAGCACCACCGGAAAACCTACATCTGTCTGTTCCCAAGCAGCCTCCACCCCAGACATCATTCCCATCTATTTATCCCACGACAGCTACTTAGCCTCCATCCACTCACCTCACATCCATCTCTCTTCTCATTATCCTTCAATCGTCGGGTGAAATGACTCCGTGCTCATACAGTCGTGTTCCTCAGCTGAATATCAAGCCTCAGAGAGTGAACCACTCCTACTAGTCTATTCAGAATTCTTAGACATCATCTGCCAGCTTCATTGAATAAAGATAACAGACTGGAACAGTCATGTGTGCTGTCAAAATAGAGGAAGTTAATTTAAAGCAGATCGACCTTTAAACGCCCAGTCACCCTATTGCGACGATGTGACCCCTAATGCTTTTTTAATTATCTACTGTCTACTCAAATCGCATGTTTATGTATATTCTCGTTATTTCCTCGTTATTTGCCCTCCATCTCTCTCCCTGTCTTTCTCACACCCAATTAATTGTTTTCTTTTCTCATACATCATTTTGTCCTGAATACTGTAGTTGACTGTTTGGCTAGAAGTTAGCTAGTCTTTCTATATCTTTGCTGTTAGATAGTTTGCATGGTAAAACCCTCTCTGAAACGTTGTCGCTTTAAATATATATAGCAATGTCACTACAGCCATACTTATACAGACAGATTTCTTTAACCATAGTTTCGTGCCTTGTGCCGTTTTTGAGCAACCTGTTAAAACGATCTCAAGACTCCTGAATTCTGTATGCGTGTGTGTTTCTATGGTAGCTTGTTTTCACCATGGGATAAAAAATAATAAGCTAATTGTGATTTTAATTTTTTTTACTCACAATTGCAAATTTACATCTCGTAATACTGACTTTTTCCTCAAAATTGCTAGTTTATATCTCGCAATTACTTTTTTTCCTCACAGTTCTGAGAAAAAAAGTATTACGAGATGTACACTAGCAATTTTGATATAAAAAGTTGCAATTAGCTTTTTTTTTTTTTTATCCCGTGGCAGGAACAAGCTGCCACAGAAGTCTTATTTAAATTATCTCTAAACTTTAAAAAATGTATAAATCTGACACACTACTCAAACTTGCATTATTACCAAATTTAATACCTACGTTTCAGCCAATCGACCTTCCTTAGCCTAAGGAGTTAATAATACAATTTTGTAATGGTACAAGTTTCAGTAGTGTGCAAATTTCTGTATTTTTTTGTAGTTGATGATGGACTTATCAAACATACTGACAAATGATTCAGGTGTGCAAAGCACTATATTTTCCAAATTTCCAAAAAAATAAAAGCTTTATTTGGGCTTCCTTAAATCGTTCAGACTCACTGCCTGCATGTTGTCCAAGGGTCCTTAAAAGTTTTAAAATGTCATAAATTCACTTTTCAGAATTGAATGCTGTGAAAAGTCTTTAAATATCTTAAATAGCATGGGTAAAAAAGTCTTAAATGTCATTTGCGAAGGACAGGAAATGCTGCTATTAAGGAAGCTTCACACTGCTGACGTAAGGGAGCTTTGAGGTAAAGATGCAGTGCAGCATGTAAATGATGTGCCATTTTTTTGTTTAATATCAGTTATTTCATATTGTTTATTTAAATAAATTGTTCCAAATAACGAGTACTGTGCTATTTGTCATCTCCCCAAAGGAATTCATGAAATGCCATTTTACCATGGTTCCGAAGGACTGTGCTCTCCAGAGCACTTTTGACTGCGGTAACTTCTCAATGACAGATCAGTTAACGTCAGCTCAGCCCTTGCTTTTTGAAAATGGACACTCAGCATAAGATGAAACATTAATGTGCATAATCATGCATATTTAAACTTGTTTTTACCACCTGCAGAGTGCCCTGCTTTATTGATGTTTATGGGTACATTTAGTTTATTGATGCATTTATCAAGTCTTTAAATTCTACACTTTCAATCTGTAAATGCATGTTTGCTTAGCACTATATGGGTGAGATTTGTTTTCTGAACAATGATTAAGTCACAATTATGAACATAGGATGTCTGTCATCTCATAATCCAGAAGGGATTGGGATCCCTGTAGTTTTTACTAAAATGTGAGTGTCGGTTATCTGAATTTGGCCTTTATGGAAGGTGGTGTACTGGAGGTGCATCATGCAACCCATAGAAATAATAAATGTTTTGTCTGCGCGAATATACGGGGGAAAATAAGAGCTCTTTGAAGTGATGTGAGTGCTTTTGATCCAGCATCATCAATGTTTAATTTTAATTTGTTTGTTTATTTATTTATGGTGGACATCACAGTGACGTTTTCCAGGAACTGGCAGGTGGACATCTCTGTTGCATCTGCAGAAGGACAGATACCTAATTAACAGCATTGTCTTTCTTTTTTCCCTCTCGTTCTCTTTGTGCTGTCCACCCAGTGTGGAATAAACAGCAATCACTGTAATACGTAATAGTGAGATGACACTCCTGTAATGAAGTTCTTCTTGTCGGATTCTTTTTATTTGGTAGCTTTCTTCTAATGAGTAAGCTGCCTTTCTGCTTCTGAAAATGTCTCTCTTCACAGGCAAGCTAATGAGGAATATCAGGTGCTGGCTAACTCCTGGCGATACTCTTCGGCCTTCTCTAATAAACTGTTCTTCACGGTGGTGGATTATGATGAGGGGGCTGACGTCTTTCAACAGGTAAACATTAAACTTGTCTGTGTTTATCTTTCATCCGCATGGATTTGTCAGGTCTGTCTAGCGATTTCCTTCATGCAGAGGGCCCTGCAGAGAGAAAACCTAGAAATATCAGGAAGTCTTACAGTTGTGATTTCCAGGCTTATCCTTGATTCCTTTAAAGTATGAAAGGGGTCATATGATGCGATTTCAAGTTTTCCTTTCTCTTTGGAGTGTTACAAGCTGTTCGTGAATAGATAAAATCCCTGAAGTTGCAAAGACTAAAGTCTCAAAACCAAAGAGATATTCTTTATCAAAGTTAAAACTCTGCCACGCCCCCCTACTGTTACACCAAATACACAAAATAATGATCTTTAAAAAAGCATCATATGACCCCTTTAAGATGTTTTAAATTCACTTTGAAAATGTGAAAATTCATGTCAAAAACCATGCAAGTGATCTCTGTGCTATTTAGGATGCACACACACGGATGGATGGATGGATGGATGGATGGATGGATGCCAGGAGGTGGGTGTCCGTGAGCCAAAATCAATGTTCTTGGTTTCCCTCCAAATGCATACTAACTAATATCCTGCGAGTCAATGCACAGCTTCACAACCGCACAGAAATATTCAAGTACCATGTCTGGTTGTTCCTCCTAAAATAATTCCCCAAAATGCAGAAACTCCATGTTGATTGTCTTATTATGATACAAAATCAGGTTCTGAGGCTGGCAGGTTTGGATCCAGACATCAGGAGCTGTTGCTCTGGTATTTTTTAACTAAAAAGAGAATGTGAGTGGTGCAAAACCCGCCACCACGATGTTAAGGTGTTGTGGGTGGTTGCCAGGATGTTGCTATGTGGTTGTTAAGGTGCTCAGAGTGGTTTTTCATGATCTGCTCTGCATTTGCTTGGATTCTCTGAGTGTCTCTATGATTTTGCGGTCAATAAATATGGCTCAGGTCCCTCCTTCAATGTAAGTATGGTATTTTTCATCTACCTGTTGAAAATTGTAAATCCAATTGCATAGAAAAACAATATCACAACCTCTCCTCAACAATACACATTATCTGAAGTGTCATTTAGTTCTGTAGCACAAGCAAATTACATGCCAAAGTTTATTGCTTCAGTGTTTGTTCAGATGGATGGATGGATACATACGATGGATGGGTGGATGGATGGATGGATACATACGATGGATGGGTGGATGGATGGATGGATGGATACATACGATGGATGGATGGAAGGATGGAAGGAAGGATAAACGGCCAGATGGATACTATGGATGGATGGATGGATGGATAGATAGATAGATGTTGAAAATAAGTATGCTTTATAAGTACTAATAAACATCCACTATTTTAATATGTTAATAGGCATGTTAATATGCAAGTAGTTATAAGTGAGAATTGGTCCCTATATACTAAAGTGTTACCAAAATTAGTATAGTGAACATTTCAACACAAATAACATATTTCAATATCTACAAATTGTTCTTCATAGCTGTAAAAAGTGAAGTCAAAATTCAAAAGGTGTAGAGACCTTGTTAATGGAAATTAATTAAGAATAACCTTACAAATAAGTTGTATAATTTAAAGGTCATGAAAATCTGATTTTTCCAGGTGTTAAGTGCTATAATCAGGTCCCCGGTGCATCTTTCCAGGTTTTAAGTGCTATAATCAGGTCCCCGGTGCATCTACCAACCAAGGAAACGTGAAAAATATTGACCCAGTAACTTTGTTTTAGTAAGCCTTTTTCTGCAAGCGTCTGAAAAACCGAGCGCGTCAGATTTCGCTCCCTTGGTGACGTGGCAAAGGGATCTCATTATAATATTACTGCCCCTTAATCTGTAAGTTTCCACTCTCTGCGCCGTCATTTTGATTTCGCAAGCGACAACAATGTACCAGTTCTAATGCCGTGGCGAAAGTTTGAGCAGAGCATGCTAACTGTTCTGTCTTTGGCTGCACAGACGAGCACAGAACACTGTTTAGAGTCCCAGCCTCAGAGGAGACAACAGAGCAGTGCATTTATTGATTTATTTACTGTATATTGCTGCTGCCACACAGATCTAAAATAAACAAGTGATTTATTTCTCAGCTGTTTACCTTCACAGACATGACCGATTGTTTTTGTAATTTGTGTTTTTAACGTAAATTTCTGTGTGAAAGGGAACTTGGGCCTCGTCCACACGGAGACGCGTTTAGCTGTATACGCATACATTTTGTATCGTATAGGTGTTTCGTCCAGACGGATCCGGCGTTTTGGGAGAGTGAAACTAATATTTTTTGAAACCGGGTCCCAGAGTGGATAAATCTGAAAACGCTGCTCTTGCGTTCTCGT
>NW_015536800.1:3583550-3583888 GCF_001515605.1 Sinocyclocheilus anshuiensis | reverse complement strand
TTAACTAACATTAACACAGATTAATAAATGTATTGTTCCATGTTCGTTTGTATACCGTGCACAAGGTTTATGTGCATAGTCCAAGTATTCTTCACCATTTTTAGTGTATCTCTGTGGCAGAATTACAGTGCCACATGCTGGTCTGGCATGTATACTACATCGTTTTGTGTCGGTTTCGTGTGGACGCAGATATATCTTGAGACGAGGGGGAAAAAAGATCGGATAGGGAAAGCTCTGGCTTCGTGTGGACGTAGCCTTAGTTTAGTACTAACATGCTGTGTGACAGCTGCTTTCTGTCCGTGTGCTTCAGATGTGTGCTCTCAGAAAGCAGCTGTCAC